>NC_070647.1:17472699-17524235 GCF_947347685.1 Pleuronectes platessa | reverse complement strand
AGTAAGAAGAGGAGGAGGAGGAGAAGGAAGAAGAAGAAGAAGAAGAGGAGGAGGAGCGGGAAAGAGGAGGAGGAGGAGGGGGGAGAAGAGGAGGATGAGGGGGGAGGAGGAGGAGGAGGAGAAGGAAGTAGAAGAGGAGGAGGTGGAGAAGGAGGAGGTGGAGGAGAAGGAAGTAGAAGAGGAGGAGAAGGAGGAGGAGGTGGAGAAGGAGGAAGAAGAGGAGGAGGAGGAGGAGGAGAAGGAAGAAGAAGAAGAAGAAGAGGAGGAGGAGGAGGAGGGGGAGGAGGAAGAAGAAAGAAGAAAGAGAGGAGGAAGAGGAGGAGGAGAAGGAAGGAGAAGGAGGAGGAGGATGAGGAGGAGGAGGAGGAGGAGGGGGGAGAAGAGGAGGAGGAGGGGGAGGAGGAGGAGAAGGAAGTAGAAGAGGAGGAGGTGGAGAAGGAGGAGGAAGAGGAGGAGGAGGAGGAGAAGGAAGTAGAAGAGGAGGAGAAGGAGGAGGAGGAAGAGGAGGAGGAGGGGGAGGAGGAAGAAGAAAGAGAGGAGGAGGAGAAGGAAGTAGAAGAGGAGGAGGTGGAGAAGGAGGTGCAGGGTAGAGGAGGAGGAAGAGGAGGATGAGGAGTTGGATGAGGAGGAGGAGGTAGTAATCAGATCAACTGTTTTCTTCTTCAGGTGATCGAGCTGAACCGACTCGGTCGTCTTCTGACCTTCGACCCTCAGACAGGAAGTGTGCGCGTCCTGCTCGACTCGCTCTACATGCCCAACGGCGTCGCCCTGTCACCTGACGAGCACTTCCTGCTGCTCGCCGAGACCAGCATCGGACGCATCCTGAGGTACACACACACACAGACACACACACACACACACAGACACACACACACAGACACACATACACACACACACACACACACACACACACACACACACACACACACACACAGACACACACACTCTGAGGACACGTTCATGAATCATCTCTCTGGTCAGGTTCTGGCTGAAGGGCCCGGCGACCGGCGCCACGGAGATCCTCATGGACAACATGATCGGTTACCCGGACAACATCCGCCTCAGCGACCACGGCACGTTCCTGGTCGGCATGACGACGCCGCGGCTCCGGAAGCTGGTGCCTCCGTTCCTCGACGCCATCGCTCCGTACCCGGGCCTGAAGCGCCTGCTGGCCAAGGTCAGCGGGGTCATCCCCTGATTCACCTGAGTACCTAATGACTTCCTGTTGGTTTGTTTATATGAGTTGATGGAAATGAGCAGAATGTGAAATAGTTGAGAAACGAGTGAGAACAAAGTGGATTATCTGTGATTGTAGAAACAAAAAGTACAGATTTACATTCAGATACAGATTTAATGTTGTCCAGTGAAACACAAGCTAATGAAAATGATTTAGATTTAGTGAATAAAATCTATAAAAAGGGTTCAGACGATGAAAACAGCAGCTTTCATTAAGTTAAACTGAACTAACGAGGTCAAACTGAGCCAAGAGGAAATCATCCAAAAGATAAATGAATCAAAATCACATTAAAGGTTTAAAGTTAAACTAATAACTAATCTAAACTCAGAGAAAATCCATAAACAACCAGATCTACTCCTGATGAAGCTCGGTGTGATTCTCAATGATCCAGTCGGGGGGGGGGGGGGGGGAGTGAGGCTCTTTGTTCCAGACTGAGTCGAGAGCAGATAGTGTGAAATCTGACAGGACACACACACACACACACAGACACAGACACACACACACACACACAGACACACACACACAGAGGTCTGAACTCTTGGTGAACTTTGGGAAGCCTCTTGCATTTCGCTTCCAACCAATTACAATTATAATCGAGTGTTTTCCAGTAAATTTAATGTGTAAAATGTTAGATGAGCAAAATTTAAAGATGAAATTTAAAGCTTTACTTATTGTTCATTATTTAAAGATTGTTGAAGCCTGTTCAGTTCATCTTTTTCATTTATAAATATGATGTTCACTAAATATTACATTTTATATACTGTGTAAGGACTTAAATATCACCCTTATAAAACAGTTTTATGCTAAAACAGACAAAATTAACTATTTCATAGATTCCACAACAAACACAGAAGGTTTTCATTTCATTTCTCTCCACTAACGAAGTGACCCTGGTTGTCTCTGTGTCTCCAGGTGGTCCCTCTGAGCTGGTACGGCCTCCTGCTGCCCCGCTACGCTCTGGTCCTGGAGCTGGGACCGGACGGCGAGCTGGTGGGATCTCTTCACGACCCTGAAGGTCGTCTGACGTGGGCGATCAGCGACGTGTTCCAGCACCGGGGGAGGACGTACCTGGGCAGCACCGACCTGCCCTTCCTCCCCGTCCTGGAGGGCGGGTGACAGCTGAGGACGGAGATGAAGACCTGCTCCTTCTTTTTTTAATCTCTGGATTGTTTTTAGTTTCTGTCGAGCAGCTACAGGAAAGTTCTTTTTGTCATGGTTTCCTTCTTTCTAGACGTCCGTCTCATCAACAACATTTTCCAGGACAGAGAAGACGTCAGACACCGTGTGGAGGAAACTCTGTTTGTTTCCTCCATCTTGTTCTTTTGGTCACTACACTGGACTTTGAGGTTTTTCCACCGGTCACAGTCCTCTGAAGAACCTGAGAACAAATCTCAAACCTTTGTATCACACACACGATTCAAAAGGGAGGCGTGGCTTAACGTGTTCATTCTGAAACTAGTTTGTAAATTACATTTTCTCTTGGTCTCGGATTCGTGAATCTTTTGGGGACATTTTCCCCCCAAATAACTTTTTTATTTCTGTCTGGAATGTGAAACTCTAATTTTAAATTTACCCTGTCAATGTGATTTTTTAACTTTTTGAAACCATAAGAATGTAAACTCTTAAGTACTGTAATGAAAAGACTGATATTTTTTTTAAATAAATGTTTTAAATTTAGTTTATCCACTAAATCCTGTGCTTTGTTCTGTTTTTATAAAACTGAGAAACATCTCGGAATCTAAAAATCTGCAACAGGTATCATTTTAAACATTTATTGAAATTAAAGACTCAAGAAAATAATAGTAAAAATAGTCCATCTTTGTTTTTCTTCCTTTTTAGCTTCAAAACAGAAACTGAGGAGTTTTCCTTCTGATTCACAATCACAAAAATTAAGTAAACTACCTAAAAACTACCAGAACCTATTGTTCATTGAACTAAAACAATAACAGAGTAAAAAGTTAACGTAAGTCTCTTGTGTGATATTGAGAAATTCTTTATTTGGACAAATACATCTTCATCTTCATCAACTACAGTAAAATAAAACTAAATGTTGCCAAAACAAACAACTGTCCCGACAGATTGGAAAGTGCATCAGTGAAGTGAAACAACGTGGAAAATGAATCTGAGTGAGAATGTTCAGTTCTGTGGATTCAGGACTTTAATCTCTGTGTTGTGATATTTTAATATTTCAGTCCAGAGCAAAGAGGAGCTGTAGGATCCAGGCATGAAAACAACAACAGCAGCAGCAACACAATTCACAAAGGTAACACACACACAAAAAAAGATTCCGATTTTCACAATAAATGTCACAAGCACACATAACTCGACAGAGACGACGTCACTTTTCCCTCGAGTCTCAAATTTGATCTTTGGTTGGATGTTTAAAAACCCGGCAGAGATTCGACCGTTTTTTTAAAAATCATATCGTCACAAATTAACGTCTCAAGGCAGCTTGAAGTTCAACGATTAGGAAATTTAACACTTTCTTCTTCCTTCGCTCATCCAATAAGGGTGAATTATTATTATCCTGTGAACTTGTGTAGTACTTCTTCAAACTATTGCAGTTGTTGTATAATATTAAAAACCTAATATCATGGATTTCTGTCCATTAAAGGTGACGATGTGGATTAATAAGCTTCGGTATGAAATGTAAAACGTGAGCAGGCGGACGAACTAAAAACACAGAACGACGGTTTGAAAAGACAAATATTTAAAAGTGACGACTGTTAATGCAAAGTTTGATTCATGAACTTGACTCTTTTCACAGTTTAGAAAAATACATTGAAATGATGAATATGATTAAATGAGATTCTCTCTCTCCTCAGCTTCAGTCATGACCCATGAAATGAGATTTTTAACTTAACTCCCAAAAATCTAACGTTGACAGTTGAGATCTTTAATTTGCTCTCGTCATTGATTCCTGATTGAGATCAAGTTTCCTTCTTCAGTGTTTGTTAAATTTATATAATGTAGGATTTCAACCTGCGTCTCTTTCTAGGCACTTTTTTGTTGGACCACCTGTTGATGAAGTTACATTTTCTGCAGGAGGCACATTTAGTTTAGTTTTGCACTAATTGGGACTTTTCCTCAGTTTATTGGATCTGTACTTTCCAGACGATTCCTTCGAAACTTTACAAAACAAATTACTGGTATTTAGCTTTTAGTTCCAAGAAAGTGCTGAGCTGGTTGATACTGAAATAACAAACAAATCATATCTCGAGATACGAGAATTATCTTGAGATAACAAGATAATTAATAATACTATTTGATCACAAGACTCATTAGTTAAACTTTAAAAGTTGTTGTCATTTACCTCCTGTTTAATTTCCTCTTTAAAAACAATTTAATCCCCAGTGAATTTGAATCAAACCCAGGAGATTCTCTCAGGAACTTTTTGTAATTCACTGCTAAATTAAAAACAAAGTTTCACAAGAAAAAACATGACCTGTAAAATATCAACAATCTCAACAGAGAAGGGAAACGTGGGTTAAGAAGTCAAATTAAATCTGTCTAATAGAAATGTGGCCTTTCTGCACAACTACTGACAGACTCACTGACCAGGAGCCCAATCAAAGTGGCTCCTGCCCCCACAGGCTCCCTGTCATCATGGCCGCCCGCCGGTTACCAGACTGTAGGATCCCTTCACGTCGTTCTTTAACAGCAACCGGCTCAGGAGGCCCCGAAAAACCAGGTCACAAGGCCGATCACCACGAACAAGTCCTCCTTCCTCCTCCGTCTCACTTCATCCTCTGCCTCAGTCTGTTGAGCCTCCGGCTGGGACTGGTGAACATCTGTCGGGGGTCGAATTTATACCTGAGGAGACACAGGGCGGTTTAATTCAAGCTCACGTGAGAGAAAAATCCCCAAAACTCTCAACTCTGGAGTTTTATCAGCCCTAAATGTATTTATATCACATTTCAGGACTCAGTTTACTAAAGTATAAAAGTCAGAGGGTGTAAACATCTGACCTGGGATCGTACACGCCGGGCGTCCGACACGTCGGCCCGGAGCAGGACTGCAGCATCATCAGCCGGTGGTTCATCTTCTCCAGGAAGTCCTGACCAATGGAATCTGCGATGTTGGTCAGCTGGTACGGGTCAGCGGTGACGTTGTAGACTTCAACAAACACCTACAGGAGACGCACACCGGTGTCACTCCTATTCTTTATAAACACCCCCCCCGAACTGACCTGGTTAATAACGGCACATTAAAACATCACAGGACCCTGTACCTGGTTGTCATCAAACTCGCAGTACTGCAGGTTGGCAGAGGGGGCGACAGTTCGCACGCAGGCGTAGGTGTTGTTGAAGGAGTCCTCACACACACAGTCTGGAAAACACTCCTGAAGACAGAGAGAGAGAGAGAGGAGAGAGAGTTGTTTTTCTGTTTCTTCCCTGCAGCTGATTTTAATGTTTGATTTCCCCGTCAGTGCGTACCGACACCCCGGGGCCCAGCAGGGGGCAGGAGGGGTCGGTCACGTTGCTTCCTTCGCCCTCGTACTCCACCAGGACGTCTGTCCTCCAGCTGCTGCTGTTCACCGTCCCCTCCTGGAGACAGACGTGGACACATGATCATCTGAGCAGAATCTATAACTAACATGCTACATGTCACGAATTCTACAGAGACACTCAGCTCTTCACTTAGGGAGTTGTGTGTCTGTTAATTTCACATGTCATGGAATAATAAATAAAAGCATTAATCTGGGAAATCAATGTCTTATTCATTTAGTTTATCTAAGTATTTTCAGTGATGGTCTGTTAAAAACACAGATGAACCTTGAATGAATTATTTTATCTGCTCATATTCACTTAGAAACTGGTTTTAGTGGATGACTTTCTCCAAAATTAAAGTCTTGATGAACTGTTTGTTTTGTATTTTCTTGAAAAAGAAACGGGGGATCTCACCAAGACGGACAGGAAGGACATGCCGTCCATCTGCGTCTTGTTGACGTTGTAGCCGGCGATGTCCAGGATGGTCGGACCCAGGTCAACGTTCGCCACCGACATCTGACAACGTGATGGATCAAGTTCAGGTCAACAAAGACAACACAATAACAACACAATGTTTAATACATGGAGAAATATGTAGTCACATTAATGGACATTTCCACACAAATAATCCCGGGTTTGATTCCTGTTTCTGTAACTAATATCTTCTAAATTTCATATAATAATAGATATTAACCATAATGAATGTGTCTGTACCTGTGTGGTCTGGTTGGGTTTGATGTTCGGTCCTCGGACCATGAGAGGAACCTTGATGTCGAACTCGTAGAGCTGCCTCTTGTCCAGAGGAAGAGAAAACTGACCTGGAGCCAGAAGAAGAACAGAAACAGATTTAAAATCTATTTGTGGATCTGTTTTTGAATCATGAGTCTGAGAACAGGAACCAGTAGAAATAAACATGGCTGACACATGTTTACATGAGTTTCTACACGTACCCGTGTGATACCCGTTGTCCGAGGTGAAGAAGATGTAGGTGTTGTCCAGTTCACCTCTGACCTCCAACCTCTTCACTATTTTCTCCACCAGGTCGTCCACTGAGAGCAGAGTTCGCCACCTACAGGTCAGGACGAAGAATGACGCCAGACTGAGAATCTACATCTCACTGCACTGAGACTTTTCAAAATAAAGTTAAGACACAAATACAAAGCCCACAGGTGGTGGTCAGGGTTTAATGAGACTGACGTTGTGATTCATCAAAAAGTATCTTAGCAAAAGTGCTTTAATGTTTCTCCTGATAAATGAGAAACTGAGTCAAGTTTATCTCTGAAATATGATATTTAATAGAATCACCAGCTTGTGGTTGTTTGCCTCCACCGACCAGAGAAGTTTGAGTTCACACACATGTTCCTCCGGACTCATGAGGTCACCGTGACCTTTGACCACTGAAATCTAATCACTTCAACTTTGAGTCCAATCGACAACTTAAAAATAACAAATTCACGGGACAGAGGACAGAAAGTGTTCCTGATATGTTGGCTCACAGGTGCAGAGATTGACCTTTGACAGGAAGGATGAGGAGATGATGAAGAGCAAGAGGACCAAAGACAAAGCAGAGGAAGACTAAAGAAGGAGGAAGGTGAGACTGACCGTTTCCTGAAGGCATCGTCCAGGAACTGAACCGAGGAGTTGGACATGGGGGTCTTAGCTTGTCGGATCAGCCAGTGTTTGTCCTGAACAGAGAAGACGAGCGTTAGAACAAAGATCCTCACACATGACGTCACTGGGAGACGTTGATGGAACGAGGACCCGACCTTCCCGTGGACGTTGAAGTTGGGGTCCCTGGGAGCCTTGGTGGTGTTGAAGCTGCTCTGGTACTGAGGGGCCGCGGTCCAGGGAGAGTGGGGGGCCGGCGTGGAAACCATCATGAAGAACGGCTGGTAGTTTGATTTATACTGGAGGAAGTCCAGAGACATGTTGGCCTGAGAAAGAAGAGAGAAGACAGAGAGTTTTATTAATTATGATAATTTACACTCTGGATGAATTAAGTAATGAAAGTAAACTAAGTTATTTATCATAAAGAGGTTGTTGGAATCTTTTCTTCAAATTCATCTTTAAAAAACGATAAATAAATGACATTTAACATCACATATTTAAAGTAATAACTGACTTTAAATTAATCTGTGATGCTTTACACTAACATAAAGAGTCTATGGACAGTATAACGATGTAATAAAGTACAATATGAGTGTGTTCCTCACCAGTACGTCGGTCAGGTAGTCTTTGCTGTAGTCCGCTCCGTGTTTCTGAGCCTTCCCGTTCACCGACAGTGTGTAGTTGTAATATTTAGAGTTTTTCTCCTGGAATATACGAAAGAAGTTTTAAATACTCATGAATCCTTTTAGTATCTGGTCCCAAACTGTATTTTTACACCTCACAAAGTACACACGTCATCGCATTAGCTTCAAATGTATGTATGATATAACACACATTCTAATTTCAGCATGAACTGAGCTGCATTCAAGATTAATGATTATTATTCACGCATGAAGTTGTTAAATATTGTAAATCTGCTCATTTAACTCACATGAACTGAATCCTGATCCGAGATTAAACTTCTAAATCAGTTCTCTCTGTACTTGATAGTTCAGTAGCTGATGAATCCCTTAGGATCATTTTAGATTTAAGAGAGAAACTGAAGCAGGTAAAAGGTTCTGGGAGGATTTATTGAGTTATTTATTACGAGCAGTGAAATAAAAACCTCCCTCGACACGTCATCTCTGCAGAAACCATGTGATCTGATGGAGTCTCGCTGTGAAATGACCTCACATCTGAGTTTGTTCGGACACAAAACAGATGAAGATAAACTCTCTGTCACGACCTTTGTCACATGACGTCTGTAAACGACTCGGAGACGCACTGTAACTTCAGGAAAATCTATTTTTAGTAAATGTACAGAGCGTCCAGTCACATGACCTCTGAGGCCAGTGTTCCACTAAACCTCCCACAGGGAAGTTAGTGTGGTAAACACCTTCAAGTTGAAACATCTCAGAACTTTAAAACAATATGTGGACAAACTGCAGCAAAGAGTTTAAATAGGTAAATTCTGACATTTGAGATCCTTTTATATTCTTTGTATTTTATTTTATTATTATAAAAACCAAACCGGATTCCTCTTTCACCCAGACTTGTTTCATTTAGACTCTGACAACAAGTATTGACCATTTCTGGAGACTCGTAACAGGATGAAGCTGATAACAAGAGAAGTTAATCATTTCCCACAAATAATCAGGACAGAAAGA
Organism: Pleuronectes platessa; assembly: GCF_947347685.1. Taxonomy (NCBI): domain Eukaryota; kingdom Metazoa; phylum Chordata; class Actinopteri; order Pleuronectiformes; family Pleuronectidae; genus Pleuronectes; species Pleuronectes platessa. The sequence goes on along the minus strand of NC_070647.1, from coordinate 17,515,254 downwards.
TACGAGAGAACTAAGAGTTCATGGCCTCAAAAAACAGCTCTTTGGTTTGTCCTACTGTATGTTTTGGTGCTTCCTTGTTTCGTAAGTTGTTTGGAAACAAGCTGAACTGGACGTGAACCAGTAAGAGGTTCAGGTTTTGGACTGACAGGACCAGTCTGATGGCTGAAGGCTTCGTTCAGACTCAAACTGCAGAGTGAACATGTGGCTAAGAGGTTGAATAAGTCTGAGTCTCACCAGTCCGACCCAGTAGCTCCAGCCTGGAGGAACGTGCTCAACCCCACCGGCCTCCGGGTGCCCATACTGCAACACACAACCAAATACACACTATTATATGACACACACACACACACACTACAGAGCCATGACTGTCCCTGTATCAACTCTCTGCTGTATTTGAAGACGAGGATGTAAATGTACGACTATGGGCGTCCCGTCCTCTCTCACCTGGTTGAGGTATTTCCCAGCGAAGAAGGTTTGATACCCGGCGTAGCTCTTCAGCAGGGCGGGGAAGGTCTGCCCCTCCTCGCTCTTCTGCCACACGGCGCTGCTGCAGTTCCCCTCCAGCGTGTTGTTGATCACGTGGTGGTTGTGCGGGTATTTGCCCGTCAGGATGCTGGCTCGGCTCGGGCAGCACAGCGGGCTGGCCACGAACTGATGGAGGGAGGGGAGAGGGACAGATGAGATTCTGATTTAAAAGTTATGCTTGAGGAGACGTGAGAGGTGAAGACACTCACTGCGTTAGAGAAGGAGATCCCTGCGTCTCCGATCAGCTTCCTCGTCTTGCTGAGTGGAGTCTGGAAGGAAAAGATGATTTATGAATAATCTGCTGCAGTGAAAAATATCTTGTGTTTAATCTTTAAACTGCGACTTTAACCAACTGTGTCACACGTCAACAACAAGTCTACTCAGTGATGAAGCTGTTGTTGTCCTGTCCTTAAGAAAACAGACTGGACACAAACAACTAATAACAGAATCTGCTCAGACATTTAAAAGAAGAAAATCCACCAGACTTATCTTAAATTTACACTTTTTCTTATGGAGTTTGGTTTGATGAGAGGTTGATGTAGAAGGTGTGTGCGTGTGTGTCTGTGTGAGTCAGTGTGTTGTGTAGAAGCTGACTGTGTGTGTGTCTGTGTGAGTATGTCGTTTGTGTGTGTCCTACATGATGTGTCCGGGCAGGAATGTGAGTTTTCAGCTGACTCAGCCGGAACCAACAATCAAATTAAGACCAATTAATCCCACGTGTTCCCGCGGGGACTCGAACCCAGCGTCACTCTCACCGATGAAACACCGGATATTGAAGTAAATGAATAAAAAGGAAACTGACCAAACCCCCGATGGCGACGTCCAGGTCATCCGTGAGGATCAGAACTATGTTCGGTTTCCTGTAGGATTCGGCTGCGTAGTTCAAAGTGACGCAGCCGAGCAGGAAAGACATTAAAGTCGCTGACGCCATTTTTAATCCACTGAGTTACAAAGACCCGGGAGCGAGGGACAGTCTGTCCTCAACTGAGAGACATCAGGTCCGCGGGACAGTCAGTGCGTCGCCAAGAAGCCGCGGAGCAAAAACAACAACAACCTCAGACTGAGTTCCTGCTCTGTGCGGCACTTCCGGGATCTGTGCAACACTTCCCTGTTCCCCTGTCACGTGCCGCGAGACACCGGATGTGACATTAATCCTTACACTTAATTCTATTCTATTCTATTCTATTTAATTTGATTCTATTAAATAGAGGCCAGTGAAACATTAAGATTAAGAAATCTTAAAGAAAATGTGAATTTGCTAAATTACGTTTTTACGAATGAATTTAAATTAAAGGCCCGAGGACCGAATAGTGGGAGGCCCTATTGAAATTGTAAGGATTCTTTTTTTTTCTCTCAGGCAAATACATTTTTACTTATTTGCACATTTTAGCATTTTTATTCACGTGATTTTAATAACTTTTGCAATAGATTCGTCATTAACGGATCTTCTTCTTTTAGGGTTTATTTTGAAGAATCTCAAACCGGTTTAAGAAACGATTTGTATCGAATTTATAAAGTCACGTATCCGGATTACACGAGGTGAACGAGGAGCCCCTGAACGCAGCATCGTGTGTTCTCGCGAGAGTTCCCCTCAGACCCCGGAAGTGGGTACACCGAGGTTCCTCCGACGCTTCCTCTCGTGCCGCCTCGCGTCTCTCTGTCGGTTGTTGTTGTTGTTCGGCTCCGTGTCGGTGGTCGCGATGGGTAAAGCGGATTTTCTGTCCCCGAAGGCGATCGGGAACCGGATCAAGTCCAAAGGTCTCCAGAAGCTGCGCTGGTACTGCCAGATGTGCCAGAAGCAGTGTCGAGACGAGGTCAGGCGGGCTCTGTTGTCTTCCTCACTTCCTGTTGTTGTTTGTGTTGTTGTTGTTTGTGTAGTGTGTGTAACTCTCTGCCCTCTCTGCTCGTGGACAGAATGGCTTCAAGTGTCACTGCCTGTCCGAGTCCCACCAGCGGCAGCTGCTGCTCGCCTCCGAGGATCCCAACAAGTTCATGGACTTCTTCTCCGAGTGAGTGAATCAAAACATCAGGTTAATACAAACATGGAGGATTTCAATTCATCACGTGTCTCCTTCTCTTTCCTCCAGCGAGTTCAAGAAGGGCTTCCTGGAGCTGCTCAGCAGGAGGTTCGGTGAGTCCACACTTATCCAGATGTTTGTCCCCACACCACAGCTGTACGTGGATGAAATATGGATATAGGATATGGTTAGGTAGATAGATAGAGAATAATATAAGAACAACACTATAGAACATATAAAGATGGAAGAGAATACACATAATATGTATAAACAGAGTTGTGGGTAAGGAGTCACACAGAAGAGAGTCCAGAGTGTTTTGTGTCAGAGGTGTTTTCTCCTCCTGTCCTTGAACACAACTGACCCAGTGTGTGTCCGACCTGCAGGAACCAAGCGAGTGCAGAACAACATCGTGTACAACGAGTACATCAGTGACCGGGAGCACGTGCACATGAACTCCACGCAGTGGGAGACGCTCACCGACTTCACCAAGTGGATCGGCAGAGAGGGTGAGCGGCCGGGCTGTACCATGTTTGTTCAGCTACAGTTGATCACATCCTGTTAAACCAATAACCCGTCCCACGTGATCCTCAGGCTTCTGTAAAGTGGACGAGACGCCCAAAGGCTGGTACGTCCAGTACATCGACCGCGACCCGGAGACCATCCGGCGCCAGGAGGAGCAGGCGAGGAAGAAGAAGCAGGAGCTGGACGACGAGGAGCGCAGCGCCCGGTTCATCGAGGAGCAGGTCCGCAGGGGCCTCGGTGACAAGGAGCCGGAGGTGGGTCTCGACCTCACGACCTCACACGTGTTCAGCTCAATGAAGAGCGACAGAGACTTTGTGGTTAATGTTTAAAATGCATCTTTTTTTATCCTGTAGGAAAATCCAGTTTTCACAGAACTGAAGCGAGAGAGTGAAGAAGAGAAAGGTTCGGATCTGTTTTTATTTACATATTTAAGATTCAAGATTCTGGGAAAAATCTTTGGTTAAAATAAACCTAATTTGTTTCCAAACCTAAAATTAATATTTAACACTTTCCACTCTCATGCTTTTCTCCTCCTGCAGTTGCTTTCAACCTCGGAGCCTCGTGCTCTGCAGCTGGTCCTTCAAAATCTAAATCCAGGTACAGACGCCTCTCTGCACCACGTTAATCATTCAGAGGGAAATCAGTGGACAGATGTTGTGTGACAGTGCTGTTGTGTTGTTGTTGTGTGTCTGTGCAGTTCTGTCTTCGGGGCCACAGCAAAGAAACCCGCAGCCTTGTCCTCGACCAAGAGGAAAGACTTACCGTCCACTTCCGACTCCAGATCGGAGAAGAAGAAGAAGAAGTCGGCTCTGGAGGAGATCATGGAGGTGGAGGACCCGGTTCTGTTTTGTCTCCAGAGCTCAAGTTTCCTAATTAGAGCTTTTCAGTTTAACGAGATGTTGTTGTGCAGATGGAGGAGAAGAAGAAGCAGTCGGTCAGGATGGATAATTGGCTGCGGCCGGGCATCGTGGTGAAGGTCGTCACCAAGCGGCTCGGAGAGAAGTACCACAAGAAGAAGGCCGTCATCATGGTAACTCCGCCCCCTTGTCTCTGTGAGTGACAGAATGTTTTCACTCGTGGTTGATGCTGATCTCCGGTGACCCCGTCTGCCGCAGGAGGTGCGAGACAAATACGCCGCCGTGGTGAAACTGATCGACTCCGGGGACAAGCTGAAGCTGGACCAGGCCCACGTGGAGACGGTGATCCCGGCACCAGGTGAGCTCCCGGTCAACGCCGCTCAGACTCGTAGAATAAAGTTCTAAACTGGACGTGAGCCTCAGCTGTGGTGTCTCGTCTCCTGCAGGTAAACAGGTTCTGATCCTGAACGGGTCCTACAGAGACACCGAGGCCGTGCTGGAGGGCATCGACGAGAAGAAGTTCTGTGCCACGCTCACGCTCGACTCGGTGAGTGTCTCCGGGCTTCAGCAGCCAAAACCTGGACCTGACCCACGTGTTCAGGTCCGGGCTTCAGCTTCCAGAACCTGGACCTGACCCACGGGTTCAGGTCCAGGCTTCAGCTGCCAGAACCTGGACCTGACACACGGGTTCAGAACCAGGCTTCAGCAGCCAGAACCTGGACCTGACCCACGGGTTCAGGTCCTTTCACACCAGGTCCTCACTTTCCTCACCAGGGTTCCTACTGTCATGGAAAACCTGGAAAAGTCATGGAATTTTAAACTGAGTTTTTCCAGGCCTGGAAAAGTCCCGGAAAAAAATAATCTCCCAAAAGTTTTTGAAACGTCATGGAAATATTCATATTTTCATGTCGTTCATTTTAGGGATGGGCATAATTAATTGACGATCGATTAATTGATCATTAAGAATTTCGTAAATTACATAATTTTTTCATCGGTGAAAACGATTGCATGTTCGCTATGTGGCAGGAGATCGGAATATCCGAGTTGCCCTGAACGCAGCACAGTGAGGGTGTTAGTAGCTGGAGGAAGCACTAGTTCATTTACGCTGGGTTCTAAATAATTCATATGCTTTTAAAGAAATACGCTCAAAATATAGGCAGGCATACTTGGGTTTGTGTAATTTAAGGTATACTGTATGCCTTGGAATTCTCATTGTTCGGTTGAATACTACATTTTGTCCCTTTTTAAATTGATTGGTCAAAACAGGTATGAACCCTGCCTCACGCACAGAAACCTCACACACAGACGGATGATACTTTTTTATTATTTATCACTTGTTAATAAACCTGTTTCCTTGTTGAAGTTTTGTGTCTTCTCCTCCTCAGGGTCACCAGAAGGGAAAGACCGTGGAAGTCGCTTACGAGGATTTCTCCAAACTGGCCTGATCCTGAAAATCTCCCATTTAAAAAAACACAAAACCTCAGGAACCCATTTCACTGAGGGACTCTACTGTGTCAGAGTTACTTACCCACAATCCACCTGTTCATGTACATATCCCACAATGCTTTTTCCAGGGAGACAAACAAAGAGCAATGAGTTCAATTTGTTTTGTTCTTTTTATTTTTGGATCGATATTCAAGTTGTCTTAACATTGACGATGTCAATTTTGTGCGAATAAATTCAACCTAAGTGAATTCTGTGTTTTCTTTCTTTTTATTTGAAACACAATCTGTGAACAAATGGATGAAATTACTTCTGAAGAAAAACAAATGAGTTACACGTGTCACAACAGTGGAGAAAGTTTATTCTCTCAGGGCGTCTGAAGGAAGCTGTGGAGGTTCGGCACGATGTAGTCGGTGTAGTGGCCGTCGATGAAGCCCTTCCCGCTGTTGTGGATGAACCAGCAGTAAATGTTAGAGCCGCGTCGCTTGTCACGCCTGTAGTCCTTCTGCCAGCCCCTGATACACACACACAGACACACAACACACACGTATGTACGTCAGGTTTCAAACATGTAATAACCGTGTCCCATTTCCTGGGTTGTGAAGTCATCGTTCCCACTTGTGTGTTCATTGGAACGTGTTTGAAAACATGGTGAAGACAAAATGAGTTTAAACAAAACTTTGAAACCACTTTATAATATTTCCGTGATAGAGAAGAGACGAGAAAGAAGATCAGGTGAGACTGAGATAAATCGTTTAAAATATAAAATCATCTGTATCGGCTAAAAAGTTTTGTTTTGGCTTGGGGATGGAGAAGTGACATTTGTAAAATTCAGATTAGAATTAGAAATATTCAGCTGCAAGATTCAACGTCACCACTAGATGTCACTAAATCCTGATGACGTCAGAAACTCCTCGTTCTTTGATCTGTGGGCAGCGAACTTTTCCTTTTATTATCCGGTGTCATGTGACTCGTACCTGGTGACCAGCAGCTGGTTGCCCTTCACCTCCATCGTGGCCTCCTTCTTCAGAGGGTCGACTCCCTCGTGGACATCGTGCACGCTCACTTCAGGCTCTCTGGAGAACTGACCTGTGACATCACACACACACAAACACAAACACACAAACACAAACACACACATCCAGTTCAACGAGCTCAAAACCGTGTGTTAAATATTCAGGTTGTGAAGAGGGGCGTTACCGATGAGGCCGTGCACCAGTGGCGAGTACTGGTTGGTGTTGGGGATGTAGATCCCCAGGAAGTCCACGCCGACGGGGTTCTTCTTCCACACGCGGTGCAGCAACACCATCACCTGGATGTCGTTGTTCACTGTGACGGTGACGTGCGAGTTCTTCACGATGGAAATCCTCACCCTGAAACACACACAGACACACACACACACACACACATCAGACAGGATCCTCCAGACGGTGAAGCAGCAGCAGCCGGGGGTCTCTGCAGCAGCGGTGGCGGTGGTGGTGGTGGTGGTGGAGGTGGTGGTGGTGGTTACCCGTCCTGTGAGATCTCGGCCGTGGCGCCCCAGGTGAACGTGTGGTTGTTGCTGCCGTCGGTCATGGAGATGCCGTCGGTGCCGATGGTCACACTGAGCCCGTCCGGCTGGTAGTACACGGAGATGAGGCCGAAGTACGTGCTGAGGTGGTTCTTGTGAAGCTTCTTGGAGCCGATCAACTGACCGTTCACCACCAGGCCTACAGGGCGAGGGTCAGAGGTCAGAGGTCAGATGACAGCTGGTTGTACTTTACACTACATTTGTTAGTGACATTTCACATATGTGCCAATGTGTAAATAACCCAAGAAAAATATTGGACTTGATCGTGAAATCACATTTGTTTGAGAAAGTTAATTTCCTTTTATATCTTTAAAATGTGTCAAGTTCTCTTCTCTGTTCCTTTACACCACTTTCTGAACCTCAGAGAGAACCACTGTGATGTTGTTGTGTTGTTGTGTTGCTGTGTTGTTGTCTCCAGACCATGAAGAGGTTCGAGTCCCGGGTCTCCTACCTGCTCCGGCGTCGGACACCAGGTTGAGGATGTGACCGGGTTTGGAGTCGATGTTGAAGCAGACGTCCATGTTGCTCGTGGGCAGGTGGACGATGAAGTGAGGGTCGTTGTCCACTGGGGGAGAAACACACCAGTTCACAGTCTGCACAGGGAGGGTGCTGTCAGTGTGTGTGTTTGTGTGTCTGTGTGTGTGTTACCTATGTTGATACGCGGAGGCAGAGACTGAGGCAGAGGCAGAGGCAGACTCCACTCCAGTTCACCCTTCTCAACCTGCATCGGGGGGGCCAGAGTGCTCACCTGGACCCAGGGTGGGCGCTGGTAGACGATCGGCACTGGAGTGCGACCATTGGACGGTGGGCCTCCTCCCATTCCTACCGAAATATGTATTAATATACTTCACTGAGGTAAAAGTACTAAATCTAACGTCTTTAATATAAGGCTTGTTGGATTTAAGGGAACTGACGTTGGGCCTCGGTGGAGCTGAGATTTACTCTAGTTTTACATTTAATCTAATTTCTTGTTTCTTTTCCTTTTAGATTAAACGTATTTCTAGTTGAAACACACATGTGGTGTCATCCTCTCTTCCTCCTCCTCCTCTTCCTCCTCCTCCTCAGTGAAACATTCTCGGCAGGCACCTGAGCAGCAGCCGTGCTTGGGGTCCCTCGGGGAGTCGGCCAGCAGCCGCTCCGTGGCGTCCTCGCTCTCCACCAGCAGGGCGGTGAGCGGCGTCACGAACTGATGCTCCACGGCCAGAGCCATGATCTGCTGGGTGATCTTCCTCTTCTTGACGGCGGTGGGAGCCAGAGACCTGCAGGAGACACACACTCCAGCTGCTGAGCACTGAAACACCCGAGGGTCGGGGGGTCTCTCTCCATGTCCCCATCCACCTCACGTGTCCCTCACCTCTCTGAGATCAGCTGCTTGACGGTGATGTAGGCCCACATCTGCCTGGCGAAGCCCGTGAACGAGTGCTGCTGCTTGGACAGCTCCACGTCCAGCTGCGCCGTGTCGGCCTCCGTCTCCAGCGTGATGTCCAGCCGGGCCTGAGGGACGAGAACCCACAACTTCACGTGAAATAAAGTGTTCCTCCTCTGAGACGGAGGTTTTTCAATCCATCGCTCCTACCCATGTGATCCAATGTGTGTTTGTGTGTTTGTGTGTTTGTGTGTTTGTGTGTTTGTGTGTTAGACTCACAGCTGCGGCCGTGGTGAAGCTGGTCAGCGTGTCGCTCTCGGACGGCAGCACCTTCCCGGCCACCACCAGCTCCGAGCCGCTGAAGTACTTATCGAAGCGGTTCTGGGTGACGTCGGACACGGCGTCCTCCGGGAACTGGATGTCGATTCTCCTCAGCAGGGGGGAGGAGACCTGGCTGTAGAACGCCTGCAGAGGAAGAGGAAGAGGAGGAGGAGGAAGAGGAAGAGGAGGAGGAGGGAAACTGTGAGGAGCAAAGTCTGTGACAAGGAAAATCCTCTAAATTCAAGGTTTTAAATTTGATTTCAAGACAAGGTCAAATGTCAAAAGTCAAATGTCCTTTGTCGATCAGGACATTTGAAGCTGACCGGAGTCGTACCCGCAGCTGCTCGGCGGCGTCGTGGTTGGCGTAGATCCTCTGGGCCATGCCCCGGTTCTCCAGGGCGATGCGCTCCAGGAAGTCGTAGTCCACGTCGAAGCCGATGCCGAGCGAGAAGAGAGAGAACTCCTCCCTCATCACTCGCTTCACGTTCTTCTGGATGGTGCTGAGCTTGATTTCTCCTGCGAGAGAGAGAGGAAACAGCAGAAGATAATAAATGATTCAACATCTCAAAGGTCACTGGACCAATGTGGAATCTTTACTGGACTGGGACCAGTCTTACCCACGGTGGGATCCCCGTCCGACACCAGGATGATCATGGAGACGGAGCGCGGGTCGATCATCCCCTGGTTGGACGCCCGCACCAGCATCTGAACCGCTCTCATCAGGGCCTCGTTGATGTTGGTGCCTGGGGTCAAAGGTCAAATTAAACTCACTGAGGAGCTTATGTTTTCACCTTTTCTATTAGATCTCAAGCTGTGGCACCTCTCCTTCCCATGATGCCTCACCTCCGTTGGGCTTGATGTTCTGGATGTACTTCTTGGCGTCGGTGACCTGGATGGACGAGCCGTGCACCAGCTCCTCGTTCCAGCAGCGCACGTTGTGGTTGAAGTCCACGATGCTGAAGTGGTCGTCTATCGTCAAGTCGTCCAGAATGGCCTGCATGGCCTCCACCGTCTGAGGGAGGAGGTGTCGTTAGGACGAAGGAGCGGTGAGGAAGAGGAGCAGGAGGAAGTTTGAACCAGCCGTCACCTACCTGCTTCATCTTCACGCCCCACATGGAGCCGCTGACGTCGATGACGAACACGATGTTCTTGGGGAGCGGGGACATGTTGGACGGGGCGAAGAAGTGGACAAAATGGCCGTCGGAGACCTGCAGCTCTCCGGCGTTTCCGTCTCTGGTCACGTCGTATTTCACGGTGAAGACGCCGTCGACTGCGCTGCCGCTGCAGTTCTCACACTTCCTCTGCTGCTGCAGGCTCGGCTTGAAGACGACGTGAGCCTGAAGACAAAGGGAATCAGACAAATGGTCTTTTCTTATCCCTTTTTTTGGTAATATTTCGAGATATTGGACATTTCTTGACATTTCCCCTGATTTGACAGAGAAGAATTCATGGATCTAGTCTGGAAAAACCTGGAAAAGCAGATTTCAATGTGGTTTCAAATCTTATTTCAGCCACTACACTGTAATAATGTGGATCCACTGTAGGGTTTGAGTTTTATAAAAGGGGAGATCCAGATTTCCTCACATCTGGACACTGAGTCCCCGTGTGTCTCCAGCGTTACCTTGTCTTTGCTGGACGTCACTTTGATGTCGTCTGAGAACTGTGAGCCGAGCGTGTTGGGTGATTCCACCGTGGAAATTCCCTTCGGCTCGTAGATGTACACGTCCACCTGCACAGAGACGGGTCAGTGAGGATCTCACACACACACACAGACACACACACACACACACACACACACACAGTGTATACATCCTCCCACTCTGACCTGGAACTGAGGCACCAGCCGGCCGGGCTGCAGGTACAGTGTGTGCTCGTAGAAGCCCAGCCTCCTCGTCATCATCTCCTGGTAGTGGAGCTCAAACTCGATGTGGCTGCCTGGAGGAACGTGGACCTCTGTCTTGAAGGTCTCCATGTCCTGGGAATTGGCCCTGAACAAGATAAGAGGCTTCATGAAGCTGCTGAGCTCCGACTGGGATTCCTCCAGGTGGCGGGTTCAGTACCTGACGATCCCTGCTGCCTTGCCTCGGGCTCGGGCCTGAGCGTACAGGTTCCTGGCGACTGTCTTCTCCTTCACCGAACCCACGAAGATGATCCCGTTCACGTTCCTGCAGAGAGAGAGAGAGAGAGAGAGAGAGAGAGAGAGAGAGAGAGAGAGAGAGAGAGAGAGAGAGAGAGAGAGAGAGAAACCTTGAACCACATTCTGCTGGTTCTGTTTGACCTGGACTCTGTGGACCTGTGGGGAGGGGGGGGGGGGGCTCACATGGTGAAGTTGGTGATGAAGGCCCGTTTGGGGATCTGCACGTTGAAGCCGATGCTCTGGGCCGCGGAGGCCGAGTTGACCACGGAGCTCCTGACGGTGGTGTGGGCGAAGCGGGACGTGATGCGGCTCTCCATCTTGTAGCTCTTGACGGTGATGTCATCTCCACGGATGGCCTGGGGGGGGGGGGGGGGGGGGGGGACACAGAGAGAACGAGGATGGACGAGTATTCATAAGTCGTCCTTCATGTTTCTCACCTGTCGGCACTTGATCACTTCATTTATCAGAAACATTTTAAAGTCTCTCCCTTGATTAGTTCCTATTCTTTCCAAACATTTTAATGATCAGTAGAATTTATCATTTTAATTGACCACACACAAGTTTATAAATGAGATCGTTTAACAAAATTAAACTTATCAAAAACATGAAGACTTGAACAAACATCACAACATGATAAGAACTTTTTAGTTTGGTCCACGTCCCATCTGCTAACATGGAGGAGGCAGGGTTTATGCTCTATATATAAATTTTAACTAGACGGTTTGTTTTATTACTTTGTTATTTCATCCACTGTCTTAAATTTGTGATTGCACAGAATGTATTTTCTGTTTTTCTGTTTGTGTGGCACTTAGTTGTTGTTGTTGTTGATGTTGTTGTTGTGCCGCCTCAGTCGTTAGCTGATCTTCTTCAAAGTAAAGTTTTTAAGTCTCGAATAAGTAAGAATCGAGGTTGTTGTGTCCTTTAGAATCCGACTCTGTTCACAATGAGTTAAAGTTCAATCATAGACATTAAGTCATAATTTTAAATATATATAAAAAAGGCAGAAACCTGAATTATAAACCTGATAAAACCACAAACTAGCTCCTCGGCCTCACAGGCCTGATGTGATCTCTGACGGGTAAAGAGAGAAAGTCAATAACCCTCCAGTCACTTGGGTCCGTCCAAACAGCAGAGCATCGATTACTAGATAAGGTTCAACTCTGTGACAGTGAAGAGGCTCCGACAACAAGACGAGGGGCCTACTTCAAAGTCTTCCTGCTCCTCGCTGGTCAGGACGGCTCTCTGAAACACACACACACACAGACACACACAGACACACACAGACACACACACCAAGACAGAGAGAAACACACACAGACGGAAATCATCAGTGTCTTCATCTGTTGCATCATCAGTGACGAAGGCAGATTCACGTTGTGTCTCGATTGTTTAAACATTTGGACAAAGTGTCCGGAGGTGAACTCACCTTGTGTCTCCCCGGAGGAACCTCCACATCTGACTGGTGGAAGAAGAGAAACACAATTAATCTGGCAAAGTGGAATAAGAACTAGATTTTCAACAGACGTCAATTTGTGCTAATGATTAAAACCAGATTCAACAGTCATGTGACCTGGTTCTGTGTTTTAAAGCAACAGATCAGGAGACAGTCACTATTTTATTCTTATGTATTTTACAACAAATGTATAAATTAAACTTTAGAAATGTTAAATATGTGTCTGTACTTTACTTAAGTAAGTTTTGTATTAATTTTAAGGGCTCAGATATTTTGATTTAATTCCAAACAAGTAATAAATATACAAAAGGTTTTTGTAGCAATGATGAGAAGAGAGATTTTACATATATTCATATTTTACACAACATTTCTGTTTTGATTCTTATTAAAGATTAAAATCTGATTCAACAATGAAGCCAAAATGACATTGTTTTATATTTTTACACATTTCTAAAACCCTCTGTTCTAAGCGAGACTTTTCAGATTGTAAAATTTGTCCCTGCTTTACAAAAACACATTTTTAAATTACTCTTAAAGGTTCAGACTTTTTGATTTCATTAGAAAACCTTATAAATACACAAGATGTAAAGTTTCTGTCCTAGTGATGAAAACATTGTTAGAACCGGTGAAGGTGAATAAGACATGTTTGTGTTTGTCTGAATGTTGTTTGCTTAACAAAGCACAAACTTCACAGACAGAGAAATATTGACTTATGATGAAATGTTTGACGATAGAAAAGTACTGAGTAGAGGTGATTATATTTGCACCTACAATGAAATTCCTTTTATGCTTTTAACTTAGATTGATTAAAAGCATTCCATTGAAGTAGAATAAATACGATTTTTAAAATAACGTCCATGATGACAAACTATTTAGATTTTACCGTCAAGTATAGAAAACAGAGTAAATTAGATTTTTAAAGTATGAATGATGACAAATGAGCCAAAGTGAGTTTTAAACACAAAAATCAACTGCTCTTGCAAAAACAATTTCAATTTACTTTTATCTTAATTCTCACATTTAGACACAAATGAAGTTACGTCCTCTGGTCAGTGATTTAAACATTTAAACACTAAGACACATCGTCCTCAGCTGGTTTGAGATCTGTCCCGTAAACACAAAGTTCCCTGAGATTCTCCAACTCACTGAGTCGTCCTCCCATTCTCCATCGATCACAAACTCAAAGCAGTGGCCCTGGTGGAGCAGCAGCAGCCCCAGGAGCAGCAGCAGCAGACGCCTCATGTTTCCAGGCCTGTGGGCTCAACACATATGCAGGCACACACACACACACAAACACACACAGTCACATGAAGTGGAGGCACACACAGCTCAGGGGAGATGCACAGTCCTTCTGCAGGGAGCCTTGTGGAGAAACGCTGCCGAGCTGGAGGTTGAAATCCAGTGAACTGATCGACTCCCGGCCCCAGTCAATATTTGTTGTGTTTGGTGGAACTCAGGGAAGGAAACTTTGAAACTTGACCTGCTGGTGGGGGGGGCGGGCAAATAGGACAAGATCTGATTCACAGATTAACCAGAGGAATCACGTCAGACACAGAGTTTACACATCTGAGATTTAAAAAACACAGTTTGACCCTCGTGCTGCAGATTTGGTCAAATATTTTTATTGTTGAGTTCTAACAAAGAACTTAAATACCGTTAAAGACATTTTCTAGGGTTAAATTAGGAACGTGTAATGTTGCATTATGGCCACAAGGCGGCGGTAAAGTCAGCGTAATATCTGAGGGCTTCACCTGAGGGAGACATTATGGGATGTATGCAGAGCCACTGAATTAAGGAACAGAACATGTAACTGAAGTTTTTAAGATATTTTTAGTTTGAATTATTCCCCTTGTGTAGTTTTAAATAATATAAGTTATAGGGAATCAATTTAAAATGTTTATTGTTAATTATGAAAGCAGCTCATTACACTTTATGGCAGTCTCGTGTTGCCTTCAGGTGCCTCCTGTAAACTCCAGCTCCTGTGTTGCATGAACTTTAAACTAGAAATACATTTGTTCAATGCTTTTCTAACTCGTGGTGAACAAAGAAATGTTGCATTGTATTGCTTTTTTTATTGAATGTTAATGCATTCAAAATACAGTAAATTATTTTTATTAAAAGCATTACAAAGAAAGTTGAACTCCATAAATAAACATACTGAGAAATAATGGATTGATTTAGTGTTTTTTACAGGAACAGGGATTATTCAAGTGCTTAATGGTCTTGAATGTTAAAAGACATTTAATTCTATGTAAATAATATAAAATATAAACATCCTATTGCTGACTGTGTGTTTGTATTTGTATTTGTTTTCTGGCCTTTACGCGTAATAACAGAACAAAGCAACGACGCCCCCTACAGGCAGCAGCCGCAGCAGCAGCCTCCTCAGAGCTCTTCATCCTCTCTCCTCCGGTGGGTGGGTGGGGGGGGGGGGGCGTCCTCCTCCTCCTCCCCACGCCGTGTCACAGGCTCCTCCGGCCGGTCACTCTGCTCCGGAAGCTCGCGGAGACCCGGGGACGCTGCGCACTGGAGATCATGTCTCATTCCTGCTGCTGAGCTTCCACGGAGCAGGACGACGAGATGCTGCTGCTGCTGCTGAGGACGCTACTGGTCTGTGCCATCCCCGGTGCACTGGCACAACTGGGGGAGGAACTGGATTTCGACTTGGCAGACTTTGATTTGGGCATAGTAAGATGTTTGTGCGGCTCATGCAGGAGTTTGGACTTTTGGATTGTCCTCATGTGTGACCTGGTTTCTTCTTGTCCCCACAGAGTCCACGCAGGGTCCCTCGACAGGTGAAAACCTTACTGTCCAAGGTAAAGTCACATTTACAGCAGATTCCAGTGTTTACGCACATTTGGTCCTTTAGTTCAGGTGTTAAAGGTTTGGATTCGATGTATTATTGTTTTATTCTACTTTTAAAATATAATTTTAATGGAGAGCAAAGATAAACAGACATTTTAAGATATTACTTGAAGGGATAAGAAGCACATTGCTGTCCTAGTTTGGCACAGATGGTAAATATTGATATATTGTGAGTTTATTGGAGTTTATGGTTTGATCTATAGAGGATTCGACCCCCTGACATTAAGAAAACGTTTGACTATCACAAGCCTTAGTGATCCAGAATGCATGACCTACTTTAACTTATTAAGAAGTGGGTTTTCTCATCCCGAACTTTGGGCGTGACGCACAGATCCGCCAAGCGCGCAGATGTGCAGATGTAATGCGCTGGATCACAGCTCATGGGAAAAATCCCTCCTCTGCTTGATTATTGGCAAAACAGAGACGTTTTGGCAATAATAATAAAAAACTCGAGCTTCCCTGAGTTGAGTCACCTCACGAATCAATACGCACAACAGAGACGCGTAAAACCAGCTCGTAGCATCGCGCCAGATTCCGCCTCCAGGTCCAGGTTCAATGTTTGGACGTTTTGTTTTTGCAGGAGATGAAACCTCACATCACGGAACTCGCCATCAAGACCACCATCATCTCGCGCTATGCCTTCACCGCGGTGCACTGCGCCATGCTCAACCGGCACTCCGCCGCCAGCGAGGGCGTCTTCCACTTCCAGATCCCCGCTGGAGCGTATGTCTCCAACTTCACCATGTAAGAGTCTCACAGGTCACAAGGAGCGAGCAGGAGCTGCAGCCTGGAAGCAGAAGATCACCAATAAGCTGAGCAGAGCAAAGATGGGAGGGTAGAGGAACCTGGGAACTCCCTTATCTGAATCTTATAGAAATATACTTCTGAGGAGTTTTCAGCTGCTGCAAAAACACAAAATCCTACAAATCAAAGATGGAGACACAAGTTGTCACTGCAAAGTTAATATACAACACATTATGAAAGTCCTGCTCAGAGGGTTCTGGCTCATGACTCATTGATTTGTCAGTTTTGTCAAACCCACAGGCGAATAATTGTTATCATAAGGTTTGGCAAGATTTTAAAATGATTATACTTATTCAGTTTGAGTCGTATATGTAAAGATGTGGAAGCATTTCAAACTGGTTTACTGGTTGGATGGATTTATGATGTTTTGGGAGATAAAACTGGGACCAGCAGGATTACTGGCCCCAGATTGAGAGAGAACCCAGTTGAACAGGGACAATAGGTGGTGCTGAATCTCCTAATCCTCGACCTTTGACCCCCGTGAACCAGGATCATCGGAGGGCGTGTCTACCAGAGCGAGGTCAGGCCGAAGGGAAAGAGGGTCAAGCAGGACAACGGCAAACCCAAACACAAGGAGTCAGGTGACGCAAGGTGAGAGCAACCTGAGTGTGTGTGTGTGTGTGTGTGTGTGTCCATGTGTGTGTGTTTGTGTGTGTGTGTGTGGCCACTCCTGTGAACTGGCGTCTCCTCCTAATTACACAGCAGCGGTCGCGCCCTCTAATGTTCCTATTTTGCAAACACATTGATAATACATCATCTCCAACCACGACACAGAGCCTGTGTGTGTCTGTGTGTGTCTGTGTGTGTGTGTGTGTGTGTGTGTGTGTGTGTGTGACCGTCACTGCTCCTCAGAGACAAAGAGGTCATATAAATCTGATTTATGGAAGAAGTGACATCAAGTTTCCAGTCGTCATGTGAAAAGTGACATTTCGTGAAAAAAGGAATTTTGTGATTCACTCACTCCACTGTAAAAAATGTAAAATGTAAAAAATTACAAAAGCCAGGGAGGTTCTATAAAATCTTATAAAACGTTCCAACTCTTCCTTTAAAACCCAAGTGTCCACCTTCCACTGCTTCCCTCTCTTCTCCAGCTCTGAGCCGGAGGTGGAGGTGTTTAAGATGGCCGTCAGTATCCCGGGGAGGAACCGGGCCGTGTTCCTGCTCACCTACGAGGAGCTCCTGCAGCGCCGCCTCGGGCGCTATGAGCACGTGACCAGTCTGAAGCCGCTGCAGCTGGTCAGCCGCCTCAGCCTGGACGTCACCATCGCCGACCACTCGCTGATCCAGGACCTGCAGGTGCTGCCGCTCCGCAACGGAAAGACACCAGGTATCTGTTTCCAAAGGGAACCGGGCCACAGTTTGTTTCTGCTGCCAGGTCACGACACACACACACACAAACACACACTTCCTCTGTTTGTGCTGCAGCCAGGCCGGAGCTTCCCATCACCACGACCATCAGGCACGAGAAGAACGCCTGGAGGATCACGTTCAGCCCCAACATCGTGCAACAGGCCAAGATCTCCACCAGCGGCCTCCTGGGAGACTTCGTGATCCACTACGACGTCCAGAGAGACCTGGGCATCGGGGACATTCAGGTGAGAAACCGACAAACACACAACAAACACAGACGAGTCCGAGTTTGGTCTGTGAAGAAGCATAACAAAAACATTTCTCATCCAGCTGCAGACACACACACACAGACACACACACACACACACACCTGTTACTCATTTCTCTGGCCTCCTGCCACCAGCCTCCCTCCGCTGCCAAACTCCTCTCTCTGACTCCAGAACAGTTTTCAACCAACGATCACACACGACTCCTGAATCTGAATCTGATCTCACTCTCCTCATCTCTCTCTCTCTTTCTTTCTCTCTCTCTCTCTTCCAGGTTCTAAATGGACATTTCGTCCACTACTTCGCTCCCAAGGACCTGCCGGTGGTTCCCAAGAACGTGGTGTTTGTGATCGACACCAGCGCCTCCATGATGGGGACGAAGATCCGACAGGTGAGGCGGCGCCGAGGAAATCCAGAGAGCGGCTGTTCAATGAGAGCTTCAGCAAAATGTGTCTCGTATAAGTTACGTCCATTTCCTGTGAGCTGAGGTCATCTCGTCTCCTGCAGATTAGATTTAAATCATTTTCCATTCTTCACTCACGTCATAAGTTTCTCATCGTGGACGATTTTATTACAATGAACGTGCAGGAATATGAAACTTGATGTCTTCGGCTTGTGAACACACGATCTGTGAATAACACCTCGAGGGAATCTCCTGAGATTTGGTGCAAATATTCTCTTCACACTCCAGGATGAACTGATTAGAATTTGGTGGTGAAAGGTCAAAGGTCACTGAGGTCTCACAATACCTTGATTACAGGTTTAAGGAAGGAAGGACTCATCACATTTATCATTTGATGAATTTATTATTAAAACATGATAAATGAAGATTCTGCTTAAATTCTGAGTAAGTTGGAGACTCAGGGGGAAATCTGATTAACTTGCAAACACTCCTATTTCCTGTTCAACAGCAGTTTACTGTGATATCAAGCAGGATCTCAAATGAGTGAAAAGGATCAGAAACCTGACCCCCCCCCCCCCCCCACCTCCCTCACTCCCACTCTGGTATATCACTATCAGACCTTCTCCCTCCGTCTGTGGCAGCACGTTAATCCCTCGTCCGGGTCCGAGCAGCTGCCTCGAGACGAGAGGAGAAACAGAAACTGAAGAAAACAGATTTCAGTCGAGAAAGACAAAAGTGGAAAACACGCAGCACAAGGCCGCGCTGTGCGGGAGGAAGGTCAGCGGCGATGGGGTAATGGAACTCTGGAGACAACGGCCCCCCCGACCCGCTGATCCGTCCCCCCCCCACCCCCCACCCCCCATCGGGCCGCAGGAACAGATCAACATGTGTGTTTTGATTCGGCTTCACAATAGAAGGCTTCAGCCCGCGGGTCTGACCTCTGCTGTACACAGCTCGTACAGGCATCTGTAAACCCCCCCCCCCCCCCAGTGGCAAATTATATATCGCACCCACGCTCGGGGCCTCACGGAGGACAATGTGAAACTGCACCACAGGAGGTCTTTGTGTCGATGAGCCGGCAGCGTGAAAATCAAACTAATGCAGAAGAAAAACTGAATTCCATCAAAGGAAACAGATTTTTCTTTATGGTGTGAAAACGGTTCTGTTACGGTTGAAGCTGAGTTTCAGGAGCAAAGCAAAGATCTGAGGACTTCTAGATACTTTACTTTGATTTGAAAGCATGAGAGGACTTAACTATATCTGTCAAATAAACATTTGTTGTGAAATATGATTGTCTGTCCCCCCCCCCGCCCCCAGACGAAAGACGCCCTGCTGACCATCCTGAAGGACCTGCGTCCCGGAGACAGCTTCAACTTCATCAGCTTCTCCAGCCGGATCAAAGTGTGGCAGCCGAGCCGCCTCGTCCCGGTGACGCCGCTCAACATCAGAGACGCCAAGAAGTTCGTCTACATGCTGGTGCCAACGGGGGGTGAGACTCTCATGTCCTCTTCTTGTCCTCCTCATCACTCAGCTGTTTGTCTAGAATAAGTTCCCTGTATTTCCATAACCATGACACTTTCCCACTCCTCGACCTGCAGGTACAAACATCGACGGTGCCATCCAGACCGGCTCCTCTCTGCTCCGGGACTTCCTCTCCGGCCCGGACGCCGGCCCCAACAGCGTGTCCCTGGTGATCTTCCTGACGGACGGGCGACCCACCGTCGGGCAGACCCTGTCCACGGCGATCCTGGGGAACACCCGCTCCGCCGTGCAGGACAAGTTCTGCATCTTCACCATCGGGATTGGGAACGACGTGGACTACCGGCTGCTGGAGCGCATGGCCCTGGAGAACTGTGGGATGATGAGACGCATCAACGAGGAGGCCGACGCCAGCGCCATGCTCAAAGGGTGAGAGGGCGTCTGCTCTGCCGGGGAATGTGGGAGTGCTGCATCTGTTTTCTGACTCGCTGTAAATATTTCTTGCAAGATGTCTGCACATTGCACAACCCAGAAAATCACCTGTCCCACAACTCACATACTAGAAACAGATAACAGATCAATAAGAAAGCCTTGAGTTTTGAACTTATACGACGACCGAAGTGAATATTTCTTAAGGTAAGTAATTCACGTCCAGTTCTTTCTGATCCAGCTCTTATTAAACAATTAACTGAGCTAATCCCTCCGTCATCCCCGTCTGACACGAAACCTCCATCTCTCATCGAGCTGCGAAGGAACGACCTGAGCAAATGTGCCGGTGCTGACAACAGAGCACTTTAATCAACTCCACTGTGTGACGGACGCAGTCCACAACAGCCTCCCTCTTTCTTTCTCTTACCCTCTTCTCTCCCTCTTTCTTTCTCTTAACCCCTCAGCCCTCCTCTCTCCCTCTTCCGCACCGGGGCTCACACAAGGTGTTTGTTCAGTGGAGCAGGAATGTGTGCGCTTGTGTTGTGAAACCTGCGTCTGAGTATGTACATGGAGTTAACAGATAGACTCCACAGATAATAACCCTCGTCCTGCTTGAACAAACACGCTGGTCGAGAGGTGAGGAGGTTTACTGCGGCGTGACAACACCGACACGTGCACACGCACACCGACAGGACACACAATCCTCTGAAGTGGGGTAGCGGTAGCTTAAAGAAAACAACCAGGTTCATGGCCGAAGAGCCGTTTGCTTGGATGAACACGACTTCTGATGAAATCTGGAATCACTCCCTTGTTCCCTTCCCTCACTTTACTAGGAGCCTGATTGTTACCTTGCTGTTCGACAGTTTTCAAACACCTGTGTAATCATCTGCTGCTCTTCTCCTTCCAGGTTCTATGATGAGATCGGAACTCCTCTGCTCTCGGACATAAGGATCAACTACACCGACGACTCGGTGCAGTACGTGACTCAGCGTCTCTTCACCAACTACTTCAACGGCTCGGAGATCGTCATCGCCGGGAAGCTCACGAACCAAAGTGCAGAATCGCTCCACGTCCAGATCACTGCCAGCAACAACGACAGGAGCATCATCCTGGAGACCGACGTGCCGCTGAGGCGCCGACAGATAGAGACCGAGAAGCATGTGAGGGAAGCGACGGCAGCGATGGCGTCTGGAGCGAAGGCCCCGGGGAGCGCTCAGGGACTGGGAGTCGCTCTAGGTTCCATCGCAGAGGACTTTGTAGAGCGTCTCTGGGGTTTCCTGAGCGTCAAGGAGGGGCTGCGGTCGCGGCTGCGCAGCCAAACCAGCAAAGAGCGGGAGGGCCACATTCACCAGGCCACCAACCTGTCCCTGACCTACCACTTCCTCACGCCCCTCACCAACCTGCTGGTGGAGAAACCAGAGGTCCTGGCCGACGGCACCATGGCTCCGGCGCCTGGTGAGACTGTCTCAGCTGCCAACGAGCTGCCGAGAGACATGGAGGACGGGGACTCAGAGACGTCCAACTTGAAGCCGGGCAGCCAGACCTCATCTCCGAGCAACTCAGCTGGTGAGGTTGTCGGAAAACCCAGGGGATTGAAACCTACAACTTCTCGTAAACTAGCTTATGAGTAGGGACATATAAAAAGTGTGTGTGACTCATTGCATTAAATCAATATTCTCTTGCTTGCAGGTAAAGTCGAGAGGAGACCCGCCAAGAAATCCATCACCGTCTCCAAGACCTCAGGTGACTCCACCTTCTCTCTCTCGCATGTTAAAAACACTTCTACATGTTCTCTGGTTTCATCTTAGAGAACTTTGAGCAAATATACAAAGTGTTTACCACAGTTAAACTTTATAGAGTGGAGGGGGGGGGGGGGGGGTACAGTAGACTCTCTCTGTGTGGGCAGCCTCTAATTTGGATGTTCCTCAGACAGCGAGAGGTTCAGGGATGTTTGTGAACAGGACCTGGAAAGAGGAAAGAGCATGCAGGGTCTAATTGAAATACCAGCACAGGTCCCTACATGGCTCTTTAAACATGCAAGTGCGTGTTTACGGCCACAAACACACACACACACACACACACACACACACACACACACACACACACACAAAGTGGATGTTTGTGCATGTGTTATACAGTAAAGAGAGGGACCCCATCAGAGGCAGTTAGTGAGGCCTAATGACCCCGTCATTACTCTTCCTCTCTCATCTTCATCGCTGCTCTATTCATCTCAGCTAGTTCTCACAGGCCGGAGGAGAATCCGGCTGGAGATAAAGTGAACTTAACTTGAGGTGGAAGTCCTTAGAACATCTGACAACTCTGCCATGTTGACTTATATCCTTCAACCACATCTGTATCTCCATACTATCCAGCTCCACCCATCTGCCTATAGCTCACATCTCTTTCATTCACACTGTCCAATGAATTCCTTCCCTTGTTTTACTGCTTTAATCAGAGATAAGTCAAATTAAATGAACATGAAGCTCTAAAATGGGACATTTCACTTCCCTCCACCTTCAGACCCTCTTGCTGTTGCTTGCAGCTAACACGATGTCTCTCCCCCCCCCCCCCCCTCGTCCCCTTTGACTCGTCCCATTCAGCGGATGGTGACCCTCACTTCGTGGTGGAGTTCCCTCTCAGCAAACTGACCGTGTGCTTCAACATCAACGGTGAACCTGGACACGTCCTGCGCCTGGTCTCAGATCACAAGTTCTCCGGTAAGACTCATCAAAAACATCATAAAAGAGGTATTTCCACTTCAAGGACTAAACCATGTTTTACTTTGTGGGGGGTCCACTCCCGTTCTGCAGGCGTGACAGTGAACGGGAAGCTCATCGGCGCCCCGGCTCCACCAGGCAGCCACAAGCAGCAGCGCACCTACTTCAGCTCCATCATCATCGTGGTGGATCGGCCCAGACGCGCCTACATCGAGGTGACCCCGAAGAAGGTCATCCTGGACGGGCGGGACCGCATGGTTCTGCCCTGCCACTCCACCGCCGCCGTGGACAGCGGCGTGTTGTCCGTGTCCATCGTGGGAAAGTCCAACGTGACGGTGACGGTCGGGGGGAACGTCAGCTTCGTGATCCTGCTGCACCAGTACAAGAACCCGGCTCCGTACCAGAGGGACCATCTGGGCTTCTACATCGGGAACAGCAAGGGGCTGTCCAAGAACACCCACGGTCTGCTGGGTGAGTGTCGATGTTTAAGGGGACATATTATGAAAATTCCACTTTTGTGGTGCTTCTACATGTTAATTTGGGTATCTGGAATGTCTACCGTCCCAAAAACTCTGGAAAAAAACAACTCCCGCGATGTCAGAAACGATATGCTAGAGTTCGTCGGATGGGATTACGACCGAAAAATACGTCATAGTCTCGCTACATGGCCTTGGACCACCCCCCCACCATCATCTCACCGGCTCCAGGGAGAGACGGCCCGGTTCCGTCTCCCCGGCTAGCATTAGCTTGCCAGCTAACGCGAGCGGGCTAACGCTTCAAGCTAGCGTTAGCTCGCTGGTGCTACCCGTCAGACATCTAAGAGGCCAAATAAACATTTTTTGACCAAAATATGTTACAGACATTTCATTAAGACCCCAAGGAACCATATCAACTGTGGTAAAATGGGCACACGATGGGTCCTTTAATGTCCCATCAGGTCTCAGAGATGTATCAATGCAGTTTGAGATACTCTGAAATAACGTGACCCTCTGACATGTCCCACTTGCAGGTCAGTTCCTGTACGAGGACGTGGGACTGGCCCAGCTTCCTGCGGGGGGGGAGGTGAAGCCCTCTCAGGTCCTGAAGGTGAAGGGCCGCTCGGTGCCCGTGGTGCAGAAGAGCCGGAGGATCTACAGCGGGTCGCAGAGCGTGGACTGCTGGTTCGCCAGGAACAACGCAGCCAAGCTGATCGATGGACTCTACGAGGACTACCTGGCTCCACACATGTTCGACACGGGGGACGGACCCCACAACGCGTGAGGACACACAAGTCCAACACAACTATTAACTCTTTTTACCGTATATCACATCTCGTAGATTCACACCCACAGGTTCCAAACATCCCACAGTCGTCTCTCCTGAATATATTTTTTTACTTTTTCTAATACAACACACGTGTGATTTTTAAAAATAATGTTGTACTTGTAAATAAAGTATTTAAAACCCACATTTTCAGGTTGTTTTGTGAAGCATAAAAAACACACAATTGGTAAAGTTTGGTCCTGCATGTGTGCGTTTTTTCCTTCACACACACACAACACGCACATCAACACATCTTAAACTGGGCCCGGAGATCACATCTGGTTACCACCGTAACTAACCCCTTGTCCCAGTGACGCCATGCACATCTAACACACACATACACACACAGACACACACAGCTCCACAGTCCTCCCTGTCATCAGCCGGAGGTCACAGGGCTGCCGGCCCCGCCCACACAGGTGTGCTCCGACCAGGACCCACTCAGCTTGTCTGTCATCGCCCCCCCCCGGAGGAATTCAACACCAGACCACGAGTTTGTGTGTCAGCCATCTTTATTCATCGTACAGATTTAAGACAGAAGCACCGAGGTTCGACCCGATGACGACACTGAAGGGACGTGATGTGTGAGTCATTTCATTTATTTAAAAAAAAAATAATACACAAAGCTGCGTTGGAATACAAAACAAATCAAGACAGAATATGGGAAATCTATAAATGTAAACAAGTAAAACTGACATGTTTGATGATTAATATAGAAAAGTCAACTTCTTTGATTCAGTCGGAATTTAAAACTGTTGTTTGGCGACGACTGGGAAATTTCTCCCGTTTACATCACACGCTAAAAAAAACATTCCACTGTTGTCACCACAGATCAGAGCACAATATATGTAAAGTCAAATACTTATATAAAATATAAACAGAATAAATAAAGACATGTGCCACGAGTTGCAAACAGCTGCTGCGTCCTCCCACAGAGAGAACGACCACGAGGGAGTAGAACCTTTCACAGGGACAGTTCTGTTACTATAGAATAACTTTTGTGTTTCAATATGGACAAAATAAAGAAAACGTCTTTAGAGGAATCGTCTCCCATTTTGTAAAATATGTATTTTTGAGGATATTAATACCATTTTACTCACATCTGTATGATAACTGGCTTATCGACGGAGCCAAACCAATTTACAGTCTTGATGCTAAGCTAAGCTAACCCGCTACGTGTTTAACAGACTGACACAAGATTTGTTTTGATTCTCTCATTTAAATCAAAAAGTTTAAATACTCATTCGTCTCTTAATTTTAGACTTAATATAAGTGACATATTTTTCTCAATTACTGCTAATCTCATATTTTCTTTAATGATTCCTTTATTTTTCATTTATATATATATATCGTCATTAATTAATTGTGACAGACTCAAAATAACTTGTCTGTTGTGTTTTACTAATCATTGTGTGACTTGGTCCTTTTCTCCACCACTGAGCAGTTTCCCACATCTCGTCTCTTTAAAAGCAGCAAAGGAGTAAAACCATGACTATAATTACACCTTCGTTAATAAAAGGCAGATTTGAAGTGATTATATTTGATTGAGTAAAGCTTTAAAGCACTTTTTGATATATATGTAAAGAGTCCCCCGTTGTGGAAAAGAAGGACGGATTAATTTCACTCTCATGTTTGCTTTGCCCTGCGGCTGCTTCTGGATAATCTCTCCTCACACGTTCAGATGTGGTCGAGCTCTGAAGCCGAGCTGCAGCAGAGCAGAGGCAGCACGGTGAGAGGATAAAGAGCTTTTTAAAAATCCCAGAATGCAGTTTGGTTTTTCATGCATCTACAGAGTCGGGCTCCACCTGTAACGATTCACACCTTCAGTGCAGAAGAAGAAGGCAGCTGCAGTGTTCACATTCACAAGTTATACAACCTTTAGATATTTAGACCTTTAATCTGAGGACATGAGGACGCAAGGCTTTTTGTCCTTGTCCGTATTTGGGCTCCTAAGTGTGATTGGACAGTGGATTGATGAGTCGGATGTCACCTGGTTTTACACCAGCACCCAGCTGGGTCTTATTGGTCCCCCTGAATAATGCACACTGGGGACTGGTCCCTCATCACCAGGATCCTCCTCTTCCCTCCTCCGATGACGTCTCATCTGTGTCCGTCTCGGTCAACAGCACCTGAGGGAGGACATCGTGTTAAATATGTCTGTCTTTCACATATTAAGAAGCACAAGATCAGATATTTTGAACAGAGGAGGTCCTGGGATGAGTTCAGTGCTCTCCTGAAAGTTCAGTTTTTTGCACTTACAGCTCTTGTACTTCATAAATATCCTTACACTTGCAGCACTTGCTTTTAATTTGCTTCATCTTTTATCTTCTTTTTCTACATATTATGTTTGTAAGAAAAACCAACTACTGGGGAATATCTGGGTTCTGCATTTCCATCCTAAAGTGGAAAAAAGTCCCTTGTAGATTATTTCTCCAGCAACAGCAGCAGGGGTTCAAATCCCAAAGGAGCAAAATTCCACACGATGTTAACAGCCTGATAAACGTCCATATGCTGCTTTATATAAGAGGATGACGTGAGGGGAAGAAGATGTAAAGACAGATCCTATAAGGAGCAGAGCAGATTCACTGCTTCCATCTCTGGGAAGCTCTATTTTATAATTAATGCTCGATATCAGACTTCTGGAGCTCAAGAGCCTCAGATGATCAACAACAGCATTGTGGCCGTAGCTTCCCCCCCCCCCACCCTCCATCCCTCTGAGACCTCATCCAAGTCAAAGCCCCTCTGTCCGTCCTCCTCCTCCACTCCACTACTGCTTTCCATAGCATCAGCGCGTGGAAACAACTCCTAAATGTCACTTGTATTCCCGGAGAGAAGGTTTGATTTATGACGCCCTGGCAGTCGACCAGCGGAGCGAGGGACAAACTCTCTCATCCCACTCAGCACCAGGGTCACGCTCCCTAATTACTGATTCTGTTTAGAATTTCTCTGCCCATGTTTCTGCTTCCACACAAACACAGAGGAGATGAGTCATATGATATATATATATATAATAATGATTCTATTGTTAAAGCAGTGATTTTTCAGTATGTTGGAGCTTTTTTGTAATTCGGGTGAACTGAGCTTTTAAATGATTTTCATAAACAGATCATAACGACATTTTTAAATATTGACACAGAAAACAAACAAAAATTAAATAGATTTTAAAGGAATCTCACATTCTCTCAACTCCACAGAAACAAGGCGAGTGTGACTCAGTGTTTCTTGGAGTGAATTCATCTGCGTTTGTTTCTCATTCAAACAAGTGTCAAGAGAGAAAAGCTGTTCTGCCTGTGCGTGTGTGTGTGTGTGTCTGTCTCTGTGTGTGTGTGTGTGTTCATCCCCCAAAACAACAGGTGCAGTCGACACCCAGCGTGACTGTGTGGTCACATCAAGACACATTTTCATATTTTCACACACACATTAAAAGTTTCCTTATCATCAAAGACGGAACAAACTTATTTAGTGGGAACAGTATTAAAACGTTATTGGACTAAACAAATCAAAACATGTGAATCTGCTGTGAACCTCAAGCAGCTGCCTCGATTCCCCCGGGGGTTAAAAACCAGAACCAGCAGTGAACTGGACTCTCACCCGTGACTCCTCGCCGTCCACACCAGGCGGCGAGTCGGCCTTCTGCACCGAGCTGTCGCAGGAGTCGTCCAGGCCCTTCATCGTCTTGTACTTCCTCATCATCAGGCTGTCCACCACCCAGAACATGATGGACTGCAGGGGGAGCCAGAGAGACCGGGGGTTACTCACACTGCACCTTTTTTAAATAAACTAAAAGATGATAAGAGGGAAACTCACGTTGACGATGAAGGGCACGATGAGCATGACCAGCACCAGCTCCAGCTGAGGGTTAGCGATGTAGCCCAGCAACACCTCCTGCAGCTAGAGAAGAAGAAGAGAAACATTTAATATACTTTTACATTTTAATTTCTACTTAAATTCTAATTCTAGGCTTAAATAAAAAACTTAATGCTCAAGATTTCAGTGAAATAACTGAAATGTGCTTATTTGTATTTCAACGCTGAGCTCTATAAATATTGTGAATAACTTCTCCTTCCTTCATCATTTCTATTATAAAGTTTTAATAAACATCTTCATAATCCTGCTATTTATAATCACAGTTTACTTTTGATCATAGACAGTGGAGACGATATCTAAACAGAGGGAAAGTCTCAGAAACAACACAGAGAGCTTCACTAAACAAAACCGTTTCCTACCGGGAACTAAAAGAACAAACTGTGCTTTGATTCCTTGGGAACTGTCTCTTTGACGAGGGATGATTCCAATAAACAAATATGATCCCTGATGTCAAGCAAACAAACTTCTTCAGATGCATGAACACAGCGTCAGTGTTTCCATTAGAAGCAGAAGAAAAGTCATGATTCATCCCCTGCTTGTTTACTCTGGATAATACGATAATAAGACCATGAATATTTGAAAAACCCGTCAGAGGCCAATGGGATCGCTCCGTTTCAGGAGGCTATTTATCCCCATCGGCCCTGAAGGCAGCACTAACGCCAGAGCAGCATCTTCACCTTGGACCATCCGGGGACGAGCAGCACCAGGCTGATGGAACCTTTCTCCAGCACCATGATGAGCAGGTAGACGCCACACTGCCCGAGCCACGCCGCCGCCTGAGGGGGGTCGCCTGCAGGAGGGGGGGGAGGAGGAGGAGGGGGGGGGGGGGGGGGTGATAAAGGCATCTTAGGAGTCACTACCTACATTCTGATATAAATATGGTGTCAGACATTGGTTCATCACCCTGATATCAGAATCAGGGTGTAAAAATGTATCCGGCTCTAATGTAAACAGTGATTCGTGCCATGCACTAAGTCAGAGGTGTGTTGAGCAGGTGTCTCAGCTCAGCAGACACAAAGGAGGACAAGTCTGTCATTAGACAGGAAGACGAGGGAGTTGGACACACACAGACAGACACACACAAGGAGAGAAGAGTGGGAGAACCACTATCTAATGTTCACACCTGAATCAGCTCATCCTATGTGGAATTTTTAACGTATACACCAAAGAATTTCTATAACCTGTGTATCTGACTCAGGGTCAGAAGATCTGATCTGAGCCCCTGACCCTCAGAGGGATGTGACCACTTGGTGGATTTAGGGAGGATGTTAAAAGAAAAGCCAGTGGAGTGAGAGAGTGTAATGATCAGTCTGGAGTTGATCCGTCTCTGAAGCCACTGGGAATGTGTTCTGCAGCTGTTTCCTCCCAGTCTGCCTCCAGCTGCACTACACTGCTCCCTGGTGGAAATAACCTGAACTGCTGCTTCTTCTGTCTGAAGCTCAAAATCTGTGTCAGTGTTTCTAATGAGAAGAAGAAGAAGTCACTGACCGTACTCCCCGAACATCAGCAGCGTCCACTGCTTGTACTCCACCAGCTTGGACACGCACTTGATGGCGAGCCAGATGACCAGCATCCCCAGCGTGGCGTCCAGCAGGAAGTTCATCAGATACCTGCGTTTAAAAAAAACAGACAGAGAAGTTATTGTTGAGACGTCCCTGATCCTCTCACCTCATCTTATCCCCGCGTGACACTCACAGCGAGCAGGGGTCCTCTTCGGTGAGCGTGGAGAGGAAGACGTTGGCAAAGTGGATGAAGAGGGCGCCGATGGCCTGTTTGGACGTGTCGTAAAACCTGAAGAAGATTCAAGGGAAACATGTGGAATGTTAATTTCAAGGTTAGGGTTAATTACAACAACAATACAACAAGGACTCTGTTTCTTTTCTGTTCCTTTTTGTGGTTATTTAGCATTTCTGTGTCGTAATTCTGTGGCTCTGTGGTCATTTTGTGTCTTTGAGGTTGTTTTGAGTCTCTTCATAGTAATTTTGAGTCTTTTGTTTGTCATTTAATGTGTTTTAATGGTCATTATCTGTGTCTTTTGGCAGTTTTCTGTCTTCGTGGTTGTTTGTTTGATTCCTCCTGGTCATTCTGTGGCCTGTGCCTCCCCTGACAGCTGTTCTCTAACTCTTCCTAACATGTAGGACAGGACTGGATCAGTTAAAAACAGAAGAAGAAGGAAACTTCTCTGACCAGATCCTCCACGGTCGTCGGATCCCAGCAGGCTCACGGAATCTCTTCACTGCAAACAAACAGGAAAGACGAGCGATTAAATCGATAACGTTGCCGTCAGACATTCATCGTGCAGAACAACAACAGTTTCTCTGCAGCGAGTCTCAGCAGAGGAGGAACGAAGACAGATTAAAAACACACACCATCACGTATCATCCTTGTTCCCCCCCCCCCCCAAGGCTCACGGTGAACAGACACCCACTGTTCCTCTATCTCACCATCTCTCAGTGTCGGAGAATGTGACCTTGCATGTGAGAACAGGATGGAGACGTGTCCTGCAGACGTGCAACTCTTTTCTCTAGATTGAATTGATTGTTTACTTATATTCTATTAAATGTTTCCCTCTTTTCAAACTCTCATTGGAAGGAAAGTGCACGGAGGACAAAAATGAAAGTGTGAAAGTCTGAAGGTCGACAGACGGCGGCAGCGGCACTGGATGTTCAGCCTTTATCTGGATTGTGCGAGTGTGGGAAGAAGGACGCGTCCTCAGCAGACAGACGCCGGGTGGGGGCTCTGGCTGTGACGTGGTGATCACCGACGCCGTGGTCACAGCTGAAGGACTCGACTGCTCTGCTGCACTTAAATAGAGACTGTAAACACTAACAGCTGCTTGTGTGTTGACCGAGAACAACACTTGCATATGTAAAGCAGCGGTGTGGGGGGGGGGGGGGGGGGGCTGTGTATGTGGTATCGATTTCTCTACTAATCAGTAAGTGAGCGGAGGTTAGAGCTCATCGATTCCCCCCCCCCACCCCACCGCCTCGAGGCCTGGCCCAATTCTGCATC
The DNA here is from genome assembly GCF_947347685.1 of Pleuronectes platessa. Lineage (NCBI taxonomy): Eukaryota > Metazoa > Chordata > Actinopteri > Pleuronectiformes > Pleuronectidae > Pleuronectes > Pleuronectes platessa. Next base: position 17,484,548 of record NC_070647.1, on the reverse strand, counting down.
GCTCCCCCGCTCCGAGGGTTCAGCTGCTTGATTAGCTCCTCTGAGCTTTTAAAGACGACTCAGCGATTATTAGATCATACAACACGCTCGTCTAAACTGGAAGCACTCGCATTTTTATTACGTTATTTCCCCCGAGGTGATTATGTTAGTTCAAAGCAACGGGAACCTTCAAAATTCTATGATCAACAACGTAGAGGAGACTGCAATGACATCACAGCCAGACGAGTCCTAACGAGGCCTCGTGAAAACAACTTTCTGCCAAACGCTTTGTGATTTTAGAGGTTTTTTGTTGAAGACGTCTAATTAAACTGTCTTCAGACACGCGTTGAACTATAATGTCCTAAAATGTACTTTCTAAACTGGAAAGAACTAAACTAAATGAAAAAGAGGAGCCACACACAAAAGAGACGACAGTAAAGAGGATGAGATTCAGGAGTTTTGGGTCATAAGCATATTTCATACTTTACATCCTGCCTCCTCCTGCTGCCCCCCCCCCCCCCACCTGAATGCTCAGGAGATTTTCTGTGTTGTTTACTGGAGAATCTCCTGAAAGAGGGACTCTGGATAATGTCAGGACATCAGTGTGTGGATATTGTCCAGAGTTAATGTCTGAAAGCAGTGGTGGAGGTTTTCACTCACACTTTAGTTCTTTATTTTTCCGATGTCTATTCACATTGTGTGTTTTGTTCACAAGTTTGATACTAAAAGAATAATTTTCAGATTGGAATCACGTTGTTTGTGCGTTTCTTTGGGGGGGGGCAGGTCCTTTTTGCCTGGGGCAACACTCCTGCTTCCATGAGGCATTGAGGTTAATCAGGGATCAAGAATTTTTCCCATAAACAAAAGGAAAACTAAATAAACACATTCACAGGTTTTCAATTCAGACAAATGAAAACTAAAGTAAATATAATTTAGTCTTGGTTGAGTTTTGACTCATGCGTGACATATTTTAAATTAAAAAGGACAACTAGGAGCTGAATGGTACCGATGTTGCACAAGTATTTAACGCTCACTGAGTCAGCTGCCTCACAGTCACAAGATTATTCTGCAGTAAATGGTCTTTGTTCAGGCTGGAGCACAGGGAGCCTCTAGTTTCACTGCAAAGGCAGAAACTACTGAGCAAAACATCCTAAATTATATCTAGATTAAAGTAAATCAGACTCCAGATTACGAGATGCCATTAAAATCCTAATTAAATCCTCCGAGGCTCATGTTTCTTCAAATGTGTAATGACCCCGAGCAGCAGGAGACCATGTTGAGTTTGATGCTCATTCAAATTTAAAATCCCTGAATAAACATGTGTAGATTTTATCCTGAAGCTAAAGGAAGCACATGATCCAGAACCTTCCATTCTGCAGACTCTGACCAAACTCCAATTAAAAAAACATCTCAATTAGTGTTGCTGCCTTGCTTATCGGCACACATTCCCGTTTGGTAGAGTAAACATCAATCATTTACTTAATATGACTCTCAACGTGGAATTCGGGGTGTTTATATGAGTCACGTGCAGAACGTAATTTCATCTAAATACACACCTGAAGTAATTGTACACGCACATCGCTGTTGTCTATTGTGTGTAGGCGGAAGGTGAACTTTCCTTAGAATGCGTGAAATTCACATCACCTGACATCAGCCGAGATTACAAACAGGTGCTTATTGATGAGATGATGTTTCAAAATACGTCGGATTTTATATAGATTCACACCGAGAAGCAAGCGAATGTTAGATTTGCATATTTATCAAGGGAGTCTGGTTTGCGAGGTGATGGGGCTCAAACATCAACAGAACCCCACGTGGACTCGCGACCTTTAACGTGCGCGTTGAGGAGGAGGCGTTGAGGAGGATGAGGAGGTGATGATGAGGATGAAGGTGCGTCGGGGACTTACGCATCAACGTGCTGAAGGCGACCGCGGCCAGCAGCGCCTGGATCAGAACCCCGAACCGGTCCGTCAGGGCTCCGTTTTCGCAGCCGTGCGGATTCGCCTTGTTGATGTCCGACATGTTGGACACGTCCTGGAACCGCTCGACGACTCGGGAATCGAACATGTCCACGTTGACACGGCTGAACGGCACCGTCTCCTCCCCCGGATGGGCCGAGTGTTTTTCTGGAGCTGGTGGAGAAAACAAGCCGACCCCACGGGATCTTTAACTTCAAGTCAATGACGATGTTTGATTTTGTCTCTTCAGTGTCTCCAGATGTTGAATGTCCTCACGAGACAAAAACAAAAACCGCTGCATCGAGGATCAAAGCCACATACATGTCCAGCACGAAGACAACAAAGAGTCAAATAGACATGGAGATCAAAGGGCTTCTGGTCCGGGCCCTTCACAATAAGAGGCTTAAATAGAAGCTGTCATGTGACACGTGAGAATCAGACACGAGACATAAAACAAGAGCAAAGAAAATAAACAAAATCAAAGACAATGCATTCAGCAAAATGGATGTATACATGAATAAATACATAGATTTATAAAATAAAACAATCATATGACTTGACAGATATATGGGTCAAATAAGAGTTCTTATTTTGGGGTCAACTATCCCTTTAAACAAATTTTCACTCCTGTTTTATTTTGTAGGAGCAGTTCTCTGACTTCCTGTTAGCTCTCCTCTCGCTTCACGTCTGCACTGATCTGCAGAATTCCTTGGAAGGGGGGGCCCCGCCTCAGATCCTTTGTGTTTGGGTCAGTGGCACCAGGTCGTGCGTCCCGCCGCGCGCACGAGGGCACCCGAGGCCAGACCTCACGCGCACGTGAAGGTGTGAGGAGCGAGACTCTTAGATTCAAGGTCGAAAACACTGAGACGCAAAGACTCAGACTCAGAGATGCTGTAATTATTGTTAATCACTAAATGATCCGAGCAGGGCCATGATGGAGGATGGAGCTGTTGGATATTAAGAGTGGACAGAACAATATGATTCAATAAAGATATAATTGAAAATAAAGGAGAGGCGACAAAACATATGGACTATTATTTAAAAAAAGCGTTTCTGTGAAGCTGTTGCCTCTGAAATGTCTCTAATTAACAGTAATTGCTAATTAATCCGATTAAAGAAGGAATCTGTGCAGGAGCACGTTCAGCTGATATCACTGAGTTTATTTCTGCAGAGACACACACACACAACAACGAAGGGAAGTTGAGACACAACATTTAAACACATAATTAGGGCCTGAACACCGACAGGGTGAGGCCCTATTGAAATTGTAAGGATTATTAATATTATTCAGACAAATGAATTGGCTTTTTGAGGCTTTAACATGCTCAAATTCTTACCAAAATTTGTGTGGTTAATGTTCACTATGTTTATGGGTGTAAATAATAAGGATTAAGATTTTTTGTTTATTGCCAATAATTTAAGTTAATGTTCAAGGATTAATAGGCCATTTCCATATATTGTTACCTGTCCATTTACCTGTATAGGATAAGTGAATGGAGAGAAAATGCATGACATTGTTGAGTATTTAATATTCAAAGTCTTTTTATTAACATCTCCCCTCTCCACCAACCAAACATGCAATCTGTTATATTACACATGCAAGGTAGCACTCTCTAGTTGGGCTCTGAGGAGATCAGGTCCTGAACGGCCTCCTCAAGAGTTTGCCCACTGAAGAGAAGAACCTGCGGAAAGATCCTTTCTTTTTAGGAGGAGGTGACATCAATAGAGTCCTCAATTCATCAATGAAGACGCAGTCACACATCTGTAACTCCATGATTTTAAGTATCTCCCTCGCATTGCCAACTTTCTTCAGCAGCACTTTGAACAAGGCCTTGTGGATGTCCTTCTCATTTTCTAATGTGGCTGAGATCTTTTTATCAGGCTTGATCTCCTGCTTGGCCTTCTCTATGAGATTGTTGATGAGGCTCCGCCCATCTACCACACTCGGTGGAGCTTTGGCCTTCCTTACGGTGTGCATTACCAGTGCTGCAATAACCGAGGCCATCTTTCCGTCATCTAAGTTTGGCGTTGACTTCTTTCTTGGCTCACAAAGACGCTGGACTTCAGAGGCCTGCCTTGGCTGAACAGAAGTTTTGCACAAACTTTCAACTGGATCCTTCTTAGCGTCACATTTCCCAGCATCACCACTTCCATCTTCTGAAGATTCATCATCAGAACTCTCATCATCAGAATCCAAACTGTCCTCTGAATCTGAAAAACTATGGGAGATGACCCTCGATTCTTTCTCCATGTCTTCTTGAGGGTCCTGGTCTTCTTCACCACAGCCCTCAGAAGATTCATCCCCAGAATTTTCATCATCAGAATCCAAACTCTCCTCTGAATCTGAAAAACTATGGGAGAGGACCCTCGATTCTTTGTCCAAGTCCTCTTGAGGGTCCTGGTCTTCTTCATAACAGTGGTTGATAGATTTAGTAGCAACCAGTGGGGGACCATTCCCATCATCTGAACATTCAACTTCAGAATCTCCCTCTTCATCATTTCCATGATCAGAATGTTCATCATCTGAACTTTCATCTCCAGAACTTCCATCATTGGATTTCCCTATCTCCTCTGACTTTCTCAGATGTGAGATACCCCTGTGCTCATGAAGGTCCTGGTCTTCTTCTTGACTGTGGGTGGTGGATGAAGTGCGCAGGCAATTTGTTATATTGCCAATGAGAGAGATCGTTTTTTGTAATGTGTCTGGAAGGTCACAGCTTCCCTCAGAAGTGTCTTTAAATATCAAGGCCATGCGGTTGTTAATTTTTTTCACAGTCTCTCGAGCAATCAACCGGCTGAACTCACACACGCTCTCACAGTATCTTCTTGATTCATCAGATGAATTGGTAGAGAAGAACAGTGGAAGGACGTCTTCCAGGTTCTTCACGACGTATTCCTCATCTACACCGAAGTAGCTTTGATCCGGTCGTATAGTTCTATTCCTCTGAATCCTTGGGGATATCTTTTTATCATCTAAAATGATCTTCTCGATGTTTTTCTTGATTTCCCTGGTGGTCAGATCAAGAACCTGTTTGCAGCTCCTGTCCAACATCATTGGGGACAAGGTCCCCAGAGGGGGATTCTTACGGGCAATCCGGTTGAGTCTGAATGAGTCCATGTTGAATATTTAGTTTTAGTAACTGGTTTAGTAACTATGTCTCACAAGGTGAATAGATGTGTTTACTTCTGCCTCTTCCACGTTGTTCAGACAGTATAAGGACAATGCCTAACATCTATGTTCTCTAATAAGGTGACATCATAGGGAGAGGAAACTCACCCAACCCTATGAAGTTTAAAGGTTAAATGGATAAAGTAAAGGAGAAGTTAAACAGGAAGTAGGAAATAGAGGAATTTGGATATTGCGACATACTGTCAGTAATTTCCCTTGATGTTGTTTGCCACCCAACATTCTTCTCCTTTGATCAGTTTATTAGCGGATGGCAACCTACTGTCTTGAGAGTGTGTGAATCAGAGTTATCTAGGTCATAATAAAATCATTTTGAAATCTATACAGAGTCTCAGATATATCATTAACTAAATCTTGTTTCAAATTCAAATTATATTCAGATTTACCCTTGATCTCGTATAAAAACATGGCGTTTTTTAAAGGAATATCTATCTATCTATCTATCTATCTATCTATCTATCTATCTATATATCTATCTATCTCTCTATCTATCTATCTATCTATCTATCTATCTATCTATCTATCTATCTATCTATCTGTATATCTATCTATCTCTCTTTCTATGTATCTATCTATCTATCTATCTATCTATATATCTATCTCTCTCTCTTTCTATCTATCTATCTATCTATCTATCTATCTATCTATCTATCTATCTATCTATCTGTATATCTATCTATCTCTCTATCTATCTATCTATCTATCTATCTATCTGTATATCTATCTATCTCTCTTTCTATCTATCTATATATCTATCTATCTCGCTTTCTATCTATCTATCTGTATATCTATCTATCTCTCTTTCTATCTATCTATCTATCTATCTATCTATCTATCTATCTATCTATCCATCCATCCATCCATCCATCCATCCATCCATCCATCCATCCAAAAAAGCGTTTCTATGCAGCTGTTGCCTCTGAAATGTCTCTAATTAACACTAATTGCTAATTAATCCGATTAAAGAAGGAATCTGTGCAGGAGCACGTTCAGCTGATATCACTGAGTTTATTTCTGCAGAGACACACACACACAACAACGGAGGGAAGTTGAGACACAACATTTAAACACATAATTAGGGCCTGAACACCGACAGGGTGAGGCCCTATTGAAATTGTCAGGATTATTAATATTATTCAGACAAATGAATTGGCTTTTTGAGGCTTTAACATGCTCAAATTCTTACCAAAATGTGTGTGGTTAATGTTCACTATGTTTATGGGTGTAAATAATAAGGATTAAGATATTTTTGTTTATTGACAATAATTTAAGTTAATGTTCAAGGATTAAAAGGCCATTTTCATATATTGTTACCTGTCCATTTATCTGTATAGGATAAGTGAATGGAGAGAAAATGCATGACATTGTTGAGTATTTGATATACAAAGTCTCTTTATTAACATCTCCCCTCTCCACCAACCAAACATGCAATCTGTTATATTACACATGCAAGGTAGCACTCTCTAGTTGGGCTCTGAGGAGATCAGGTCCTAAACGGCCTCCTCAAGAGTTTGCCCACTGAAGAGAAGAACCTGCGGAAAGATCCTTTCTTTTTAGGAGGAGGTGACATCAATAGAGTCCTCAATTCATCAATGAAGACGCAGTCACACATCTGTAACTCCATGATTTGAAGGATCTCCCTCGCATTGCCAACTTTCTTCAGCAGCACTTTGAACAAGGCCTTGTGGATGTCCTTCTCATTTTCTAATGTGGCTGAGATCTTTTTATCAGGCTTGATCTCCTGCTTGGCCTTCTCTATGAGATTGTTGATGAGGCTCCGCCCATCTACCACACTCGGTGGTGCTTTGGCCTTCCTTACGGTGTGCATTACCAGTGCTGCAATAACCGAGGCCATCTTTCCGTCATCTAAGTTTGGCGTTGACTTCTTTCTTGGCTCACAAGGACGCTGGACTTCAGAGGCCGGCCTTGGCTGGACAGAAGTTTTACACAAACTTTCAACTGGATCCTTCTTAGCGTCACATTTCCCAGCATCACCACTTCCATCTTCTGAAGATTCATCATCAGAACTCTCATCATCAGAATCCAAACTCTCCTCTGAATCTGAAAAACTATGGGAGATGACCCTGACTTCTTTATCCATGTCCTCTTGAGGGTCCTGGTCTTCTTCACCACAGCCCTCAGAAGATTCATCCCCAGAATTTTCATCATGAGAATCCAAACTGTCCTCTGAATCTGAAAAACTATGGGAGAGGACCCTCGATTCTTTGTCCAAGTCCTCTTGAGGGTCCTGGTCTTCTTCATCATAGTGGTTGATAGATTTAGTAGCAACCAGTGGGGGACCATTCCCATCATCTGAACATTCAACTTCAGAATCTCCATCTTCATTATTTCCATGAACAGAATGTTCATCATCTGAACTTTCATCTCCAGAACTTCCATCATCGGATTTCCCGCTCTCCTCTGACTTCCTCAGATGTGAGATACCCCTGTGCTCATGAAGGTCCTGGTCTTCTTCTTGACTGTCGGTGGTGGATGAAGTGCGCAGGCAATTTGTTATATCGCCAATGAGAGAGATCGTTGTTTGTAATGTGTCTGGAAGGTCACAGCTTCCCTCAGAAGTGTCTTTAAATATCAAGGCCATGCGGTTGTTAATTTTTTTCACAGTCTCTCGAGCAATCAACCGGCTGAACTCACACACACTCTCACAGTATCTTCTTGATTCATCAGATGAATTGGTAGAGAAGAACAGTGGAAGGACGTCTTCCAGGTTCTTCACGACGTATTCCTCATCTACACCGAAGTAGCTTTGATCCGGTCGTATAGTTCTATTCCTCTGAATCCTTGGGGATATCTTTTTATCATCTAAAATGATCTTCTCGATGTTTTTCTTGATTTCCCTGGTGGTCAGATCAAGAACCTGTTTGCAGCTCCTGTCCAACATCATTGGGGACAAGGGCACCGGAGGGGGATTCTTACGGGCAATCCGGTTGAGTCTGAATGAGTCCATGTTGAATATTTAGTTTTAGTAACTGGTTTAGTAACTCTGTCTCACAAGGTGAATAGATGTGTTTACTTCTGCCTCTTCCACGTTGTTCAGACAGTATAAGGACAATGCCTAACATCTATGTTCTCTAATAAGGTGACATCATAGGGAGAGGAAACTCACCCAACCCTATCAAGTTTAAAGGTTAAATGGATAAAGTAAAGGAAAAGTGAAACAGGAAGTAGGAAATAGAGGAATTTGGATATTGCGACATACTGTCAGTAATTTCCCTTGATGTTGTTTGCCACCCAACATTCTTCTCCTTTGATCAGTTTATTAGCGGATGGCAACCTACTGTCTTGAGAGTGTGTGAATCAGAGTTATCTAGGTCATAATAAAATCATTTTGAAATCTATACAGAGTCTCAGATATCTCATTAACTAATTCTTGTTTTAAATTCTAATTATATTCAGATTTACGCTTGATCTCGTATAAAAACATGGTGTTTTTTTATAGGAATATCTATCTATCTATCTATCTATCTATCTATCTGTATATCTATCTATCTCTCTTTCTATCTATCTATCTATCTATCTATCTATATATCTATCTATCTATCTATCTATCTATCTTTCTATCTATCTATCTATCTATCTATCTATATATCTATCTATCTATCTATCTATCTATCTTTCTATCTATCTATCTATCTATCTATCTGTATATCTATCTATCTCTCTTTCTATCTATCTATCTATCTATCTATCTATCTATCTATCTATCTATCTATCTATCCATCCATCCATCCATCCATCCATCCATCCATCCATCCATCCATCCATCCATCCATCCAAAAAAGCGTTTCTATGCAGCTGTTGCCTCTGAAATGTCTCTAATTAACACTAATTGCTAATTAATCCGATTAAAGAAGGAATCTGTGCAGGAGCACGTTCAGCTGATATCACTGAGTTTATTTCTGCAGAGACACACACACACAACAACGGAGGGAAGTTGAGACACAACATTTAAACACATAATTAGGGCCTGAACACCGACAGGGTGAGGCCCTATTGAAATTGTAAGGATTATTAATATTATTCAGACAAATGAATTGGCTTTTTGAGGCTTTAACATGCTCAAATTCTTACCAAAATGTGTGTGGTTAATGTTCACTATGTTTATGGGTGTAAATAATAAGGATTAAGATATTTTTGTTTATTGACAATAATTTAAGTTACAGTTTTTCTCCATTGCTTTGGATCATTTCACGAAACAGAAATGACATTCTCAGAGCTCTAAGTGCAAATGGCAAAATAGCCCATATGGTTCAGCACAACTACATAGATCACCTTCAAAAGGTCATATCTCACCCAAAACAGTTAATTCAAGTTTCAAAAGCAAATCATTTTCTCATATAAATAGTCAGTGCCCCCAAAATGAAAATTTCCTTCTCGATTGCTGTGGCCCATCTCTCAAAATAACATAGATGGTTCAGCAAAACTCCATAGCACACCTGCAAAAGGTCATATCTCTCCCAAAACAGCAAACTCATCAGTCAAAACTAAATCCTTTTCTCATACAAATAGTCAGTGCCCCCAAAATGAAAAGTCCCTTTGGTATTGTTTAAACACTACAGGTCAAAATGTTTAGATGTTTTGTCAGTATGGCAGTGGACCATAGAAATATCCCTCATGTGCACATTTCAATCTTGGCTCAGTCCTTGAATGGTCACTGAATGGTTACAGTAGATGTTTTCTTTCCAGAATATTATGTGTATCAAACAGAAAAAAGATTAATTCAAGGTTTCACATAAAATATGTTTATTGAACTCATACTGCCATGGAAATTGTTACAGTAATTGCCATACATCGTGCTTACAGTAACAGAAAATGTGTACAGCACAATATACTGTCAAACAATAAGCACATCAAAACTAAAATTTGGCATAGTGAGATATGACCTTTTGAAGGTGATCTATGTAGTTGTGCTGAACCATATGGGCTATTTTGCCAATTGTACTTAGAGCTCTGAGAATGTCATTTCTGTTTCGTGAAATGAGCCAAAGCAATTGAGAAAAACTGTAAACTTACTGTGTGATTGGTGATCAGGTGTGTGAAACTCAACCTTGATTACTAAAGTTCTAGTTGCACCTGAAAATTAAGCCAATGATCCAAGATATCCTTATTACAGTATATACCATGATGTTTTTCATGGTATTATGTGCCTGTATGATTTTGACAGTAGAGTGAACTATTGTGCAGGTGATGATGTAAACAATGAAATGATGCCAACATGTTCTGCAGAGAACAACCACTTGACTGAGAAGCGACAGTCAGTTTTCACCAGCAATATATATTCAATTGGTAATTGGGCTAACTGAAGGCAATTGTACCTAACCGTTTGGAAAGGTGTTCTAAATCATTTGAAATTTGTGCAAGCTGTTGGAAATTGTACTTGTCATTGAAAGGATGTGCTAATACAATTGCAATTTGATTAAAGGAATGAGATATTCCAATCTGTTGTGAACCAGTGCCCAGTGGTTTGAAGGTTTGCACGTGTTGTTTTGAGAATGTCATTTCTGTTTCGTGAAATGAGCCAAAGCAATGGAGAAAAATTGTAATGTTCAAGGATTAAAAGGCCATTTTCATATATTGTTACCTGTCCATTTACCTGTATAGGATAAGTGAATGGAGAGAAAATGCATGACATTGTTGAGTATTTAATATTCAAAGTCTTTTTATTAACATCTCCCCTTTCCACCAACCAAACATGCAATCTGTTATATTACACATGCAAGGTAGCACTCTCTAGTTGGGCTCTGAGGAGATCAGGTCCTAAACGGCCTCCTCAAGAGTTTGCCCACTGAAGAGAAGAACCTGCGGAAAGATCCTTTCTTTTTAGGAGGAGGTGACATCAATAGAGTCCTCAATTCATCAATGAAGACGCAGTCACACATCTGTAACTCCATGATTTGAAGGATCTCCCTCGCATTGCCAACTTTCTTCAGCAGCACTTTGAACAAGGCCTTGTGGATGTCCTTCTCATTTTCTAATGTGGCTGAGATCTTTTTATCAGGCTTGATCTCCTGCTTGGCCTTCTCTATGAGATTGTTGATGACACTACGCCCATTTACCAGACTCTGTGGTGCTTTGGCCTTCCTTACGGTGTGCATTACCAGTGCTGCAATAACCGAGGCCATCTTTCCCTGATCTAAGTTTGGCGTTGACTTCTTTCTTGGCTCACAAGGACGCTGGACTTCAGAGGCCTGCCTTGGCTGGACAGAAGTTTTGCACAAACTTTCAACTGGATCCTTCTTAGCGTCACATTTCCCAGCATCACCACTTCCATCTTCTGAAGATTCATCCCCAGAACTCTCATCATCAGAATCCAAACTCTCCTCGGAATCTGAAAAACTATGGGAGATGACCCTCGATTCTTTCTCCATGACTTCTTGAGGGTCCTGGTCTTCTTCACCACAGCCCTCAGAAGATTCATCCCCAGAATTTTCATCATCAGAATCCAAACTGTCCTCTGAATCTGAAAAACTATGGGAGAGGACCCTCGATTCTTTGTCCATGTCCTCTTGAGGGTCCTGGTCTTCTTCATCACAGTGGTTGATAGATTTAGTAGCAACCAGTGGGGGACCATTCCCATCATCTGAACATTCAACTTCAGAATCTCCATCTTCATCATTTCCATGATCAGAATGTTCATCATCTGAACTTTCATCTCCAGAACTTCCATCATCGGATTTCCCGCTCTCCTCTGACTTCCTCAGATG
>NC_070647.1:17452699-17467699 GCF_947347685.1 Pleuronectes platessa | reverse complement strand
CACCTTAACGAGGAGAAACAATAAAGAGCCGTGCGTAATGTTCTGGAGACGCTGAGAGACGTTCATGAGCAGCATGAATAAATCAGGCTTCTCGTGGCTCCGCAGATATCTGCTGGCTTTCTATCATGGAGTGGAGGATGAGGGAGACAGGAGGAGAGAGGGAGGAAGGGAGAGATAAAGACAAGAAACGTGACAGAAAGAAATAGAGAAACTAAATATGAAAATGTGTTGATGGAGAGAGGATCAATATGAGTGATTATTGATGGACATGATCAGGACTTTAAATCTGTCTGGATTAAAGGGGGGAGGAGGAGATATAGAAAGACAGAAATAAAGAAGGGATTTCCTTTTTTCTAATAGAGGAAATATGAAGAGAAAGAAGGAAGTGATGATATAGACAGAAAGATAACAGACGGAAGAAGGGAATTTACAGAAAAGGTTGATATTTCTATCTTTCTAAGAAGGACGGATAAAGAGAGATGTCTCTTTCTTTCCTTCCTCTTTCTAAAGAGAACGAAAGATAAACAGGGAGAATGAAACATGTCTCTTTCTTTCCTTCTTTCCTCATCCCTCTCTCCATGGAGAGGAGGATGGATAAACACAGAAAAGGAAACGTTGATCTCTCCTACTCCTCTTTTCCTTTCTCTCTCTCTCCTGTTGTCAATCTAACTCCCGCTCTGTTTTTAAATAAGGGAGGACGAAGACAAATGTCTCATTTTCTAACAGACAGAAAGTCTTCAGGTTGTGTGTTTATGTGTGTGCGTGTGTGTGTAGTGCTTGTTTATATGTGTGCGCTGTAGGGAGGTGTTTCCAGTCACTGATGTTGAAATAGAGGGAGTTTCCTCTCCTCCATTGGCTGCTGGCCGCTGCCCGCTCTTCTCCTCCTCTGTTTGTCCGTGGTCCACCAGGGGCAGTTCTCTGTTGATCTGATCCCAGCGAGCATCACAGATTGTCCTAATTGGCCGTGGAGCACACACAGGCCGCATTGTGCGCACGTCCACGCTAATAACTGCAGGAATCAAGAGGAGGAAACAGAGGACAATGTTGTTTTACCAGTTCTCCCCGTGGCCCGGGAGGAAACAACTCTTGGATTGGCTCTAGAAGAGGAGAGCCTAATAGGGAGTAATGCAATAAAACCCAAGCCCATGCAGTGGTAGTTAATCTCCTAAATCCCCCATTAAATCTTTGGCGAGGATGGATTTAGGGAAAGGCAGGAGGACAACACGTGGATGCCCAGCGCCCCATCAGGAGCTAATAAATAGAAAAAACTGAAAGAAAGCCCCCCCCCCCCCCCCCCCCCCCTCCCTCTCTCAATCTGGGGGTCCTGCGTCTGAGATTAATTCATCCAGACCAGTTTAATCCCCCCCGGTGCCCAATCTGGAGTGGTTTCCTGCAGGACGCTGCAGGGCCCAGTAGAGCCTCATCAGGAACAAACACTGAGCTCCAATTCAAAGAGAGAGAGGGGGGGGGGGGGGAAGAGTTGGCTTGTTTAAATAATGAAAAATACATTTTACAGAACAAAAGGCTGCGGATGCTTTTCTGTCCCCGAGGGTTTGGAAACTCGTTTAACCAGCGAGGCTCCGAATCGAGAGAAGAAGGAAAAACACAACTCGACACGCGTGAAAGGTGTCGACAGGATGATTTACTGTTATTCTCTTGTTATATGATTAATTAACATATAACTGCTTTCACGTGTCAACAGACGTTTTTCCTGAATTTATCCGGAGGGGAGAATGAAAATGTTCTCCTGAGTTCTACCTGCCTCAGTCCCAGTGGGATTATGTCAAATCTGAAGCGAGTGGACGTGTTGACGCAAAACTGAAAAAGGTTTTAAATATCACAGTATGAAGAAGAGGAGCCAAACATGTAGAAGACATGCAGAAGACATGCTGCTTCTTCTTCTTCACATGAGAAAGATGAAAAATCTGGAGCTCACGTCCAAAAACAGCTAAAAAATCTAATATTTGCTGGTTCCAGATTCTCAAATGTGACAAACTGCTGCTTCTTTGTGTTGACGTGCAGTTTGAAGAAGTGTCCTTGAGCTTATCCACTATTTTTTCTACACTAATAGATTCAGCAGACACATAATTAAAAGACAGATGAATAATGAAAATCATGACTTTGTCCCTCATGGAGGAATCTAGATGTGTTCCGCCTCACGTTCAGTAACTCAGCCTTTTCCTTTTCAAACGACTCAGGTGTTTAATGGAGGATTGGGAGTTCATCAGTTTCCAGTTGATTCTCTTCAAACCAGTTGCCTCCTCACACCATCAGAACTCTTAAAGTCCCGACACTGGGAAACCACCAACATGTGGTTCAGCTCCTAAATGAGAACATTCTTCACAACCTCTGGAAACTGAATTAACTAAAGAGTGAAATATTTGACCTTTTTAAAATTCCATGACGTCCCCAAAAGAAGTTTGCAAGGTTAATAAATATGTCCGGATGAGTTTCGGTGGAAACGTCCCGGGTGGGTTTTTCTAAATATTTGGACAGCGACACATTTCCAGTGGATTTGAAATGAAACTTTAAAAAATAAGTTTTCATGTTGAAGATGAAGCTCAAAGTCAGGACATGTTCATTAAGTTTAAGTAAAAGATGAAAGAGCTTGTGGAAGTCCGAAGGGTTTGAATGAACGAGTGACGTCATAATAATCATTATTCATCCATCTCTTAATCATATTTCTGATAAATCTATGAGAGTAGAAGTGAAACACGCTCCTCTTCTTCAACCTGAAAATAGTTTTTGCAAGTATTGCATTCGTCCCTTATTAAAAACAAAAACCTCTCACTTGCACCTGGCAAATTCTCCAGATATTTAATATTTAAACTGTATTGGACATTTTACTGCTTTTGTTTTGTAGCATAGTTATTATTTTTTTTTATTTCCCTGCTGTTTTCTCACTCTGACGTTTCACCAGGGGGCCGGACCTGTGTGTGTCAAACCGTTACACAACGTAACCGGTAAAACCGAAACTTATCTTACTCTCCACTTAAGGGGAATTTTAAGGGGAAATCCCGGTGATAAGAGCTGCTGTGGATCTCTTCCTCCTTCTCTCTGCCCCTGGTGTTTGACTGAGGTGTAATGAGGGCTGGAGATGACGCCATGTAGACAACAGTGATGTGTCAACGCAGCTGAAGATAGTCGGTGTTTAGGCAAGAGGCAGTGATGGGCTGCTGGGGGGGGGGGGGGGGCAGCAAACAGCGTCATGTGAGCCAAATTAGCTCAGCCCGCTGTTTACGCAATGGATGTATGCTGGAGCCACTGTGGGACGTCAGGGCTGTGTGTGTTTGTGAGTGGGTGGTGGGGGTTTACACACACACACAATAACACACACACACACACTCGGAGACACTCACACTCTTTGTAGCCTCACACTTCTGTAAACAGGCTCGGCTCAAACAGCAGCAGGAGAAGCAGCTTCTGCTCATGAAGCTTGGATTTGATTTTTCTGCGTTCCAGAGAATATTGTTTGATTCTTTATCTTTTCTAACTTTTTGGCTCATAATCCAGGATATTGTTCCGTTTCTCTCGGGGACGCTGGTTTCAGAGTGGGGAGTGAACACAGGATGTGGAGCTGCGTTCGGCGTGACGGAGAACGTCTGCGTGACGGCAGCGGGCCTCCGTGTTAATTGCCAGGTTGATGAAAGTGGGTGGAAGTCGGGGGGGGGGGTGAGTCACAGGCGATGTGACTGCATGACCGAGGCCGGCTGCCAGGCGAGCCACAAACAAGGTCTGTTGTTGTGAAGGCGACAAGCTGATCTACACACACAACACTGAGCTGAATATTCATAGTTTAGATTGAAAGATCTGCAAACAGGGAGGAAAGAAGAAGAGACGTCGTGAGATTATGGATTTTATTATATTCTTATGGCCAAATCCATGATATCTAATTATCAGTCAATATTTAATGATTGAGACGAATGAGTGAACTGTCAACTTGCAACAGGAGGAGACACGTCAGGATGTGTTTGATCTGCCTCTGTCAGTGATTGATTGATTGATTGATCACATCACACGTCTGCCTCATTAATCAGAGCAGCACGTCACAGTGTCGGGGGGGAAAAACAAAGTCTTTTTAGACAAACAAGTCAATCAGACACAATCAGGTGTTGATTTGTGAGGAGGAGTCCCGGCTCTGCACTGCAGACGCCTCAGGAAGATGAAGTTAGTTTGATAATCACCAGTCAGACGTGAGGGAGGAACATTCAAACTGTGTCTTTGCTTCAGGTGGAGTTTGTGTTAGTAGAACAACTCATTTCCTGTTGGCTGATAACATCGGTTGATATGAATCGTTCAAACATGATCGGGTTCCGTGTTTTATGGTTTTAGATACGTGTCGAATTGAGTAAATGTTGCAGAAGAATGTTTATTTATTTTAAATTCAGGTTCTATGTTTATTTACAGTTATTTATTATAAAGGTTATCAACAATTTGTATGAATTACTTCTAAAAAATATATATTTATCAGCTGATTTATCTGTATTGTAATTCTTTTACTTCCTAATATCGTCATCGAGGTAATTGTAAATTACATTATTTGGTTTTTAAATGATGACGTCAGAATCTCAAGTACCAACATTTCCAAAAACTTCCCGAATTGTTGTTCAGCCTCGAGGTGAAGTTCACGTAATTTTTTTCCGATTACTCCGTCACCATATTTTCTTCCTCTTGTAAACGTCATGAATCCATATTCAGTTATGAATCGTTCTCCGCCCGAATCTCACTTCCTGCCGGCTCGTGTCATTCCAGTTTTTCTACTCTGTCGGACTCTGATTGTTTATCTGATGGAGTTTTGCTGTCGAATGCAAATGCACGAGCAGATATGAAAACCAGACGAGGCTGGAGAGGCCGACTCGATAACTTCTCCCAGGATTTAATGATGCAGGGACTGAGAGTGAGCGTTGTTGTGATTGTTTGGATCTTCTCCCTCTGCCTCTGATCAGTTGTGTTTCCCCCTCAGTCGTGTGATCGACTCTCACTCATCCACTGCTCCTCCTGTAAACCTCCCGCTCTCTTATACATCTCAAGAAACTGGAAAGGCAACGTGCATCTCTCTGTGTCTGCCGGCAGATGGACTGATCTCTTATCAGTGATCAAACAGGTTTAAAGACACAGGATCATAAGAAGTAGATCAGCAGATTAACTCTGAGGGTGTCTCCTGCTGCAGGGGCGTTCGAGAGGAGCGAGCGATGCAGTGAGGAGGAGCTGAACCCCCCTCAGGCCGGAAGCTGACACTCACCAGGAGGAGGAGGAGGATGCAGTCCGGTGCCCAGGAGCAGCCGCTGGCGCTCACCTCCATCAGGCCGTACAACTCCACCAATGGGAAGGAAGAGGAGGTGAATACAGGTGAGGCCCCGGAGCTGCTTGTGGAGGCAGATGGAAATGAATAGGATTTTTTAGAAACTACAGACTGTGTTTAATATTTGTGTCTAAATTAAGCTTCTTCACTGTTTTTCTGTCTGTTCTAAGTTTTGTAAAGTTTGTTTTGTGTTGAGTTTCAAAGTGTGTTTAAATGACGATGTGTAAATGAAGGATACAAACTTTACTCGAGTAGAAAAGTTAACTTCTGTGTATCTGACATCTTAAGATCTGAAAGAGAACAAAGAGTGCAAACTTTGTTTTGCCAGCGTGTGTGTGTGTGTGTATGTGTATACGTGTGTATTTGTGTCTGTGTGTGTGTGTGTGTGTGTGTGTGTGTGTGTGTACTGACCCTACAATCTGTTTGAAACGAAATCCATCAAAACATCAGCGTGTCACTGCTCCCTCTCATTAGACGGAGCAGGGTCAGTCCTGCATAATTCACACAGACACACACACACACACACACACACACACACAGACACACATACACAGAGACACAAACACACAGAGACACAATGGAAAAAACCTGACACTCAACAACTGTCACCTTCAGCAGGAACATTAGCAGAATCACGTAACACGACAACTGAACACAACACAAACACACACATCCCCCCCCCTGTGAACACAACACAAACACACACATCCCCCCCCCTGTGAACACAACACAAACACACAAATCCCCCCCCCCCTCTCTGAAGTTTGTGTTGTGATAAGATCATTTTTCGTGTTTTTGTGCTGATGAGATTTCTCCTTCACGCAGATGCTGAGTCCGTGCATGAGGAGGAGGAGGAGGCGGAGTTTAACTGGGAGGAGTTCATGGAGGAGACGGGGATGAACGCCGCCCCGCACACCACCTTCAAACATGTGAGTCACGGCGTGTGATCTGCCCCCCCGCTGATCCGTTAAACACAGCCTCTCAGGTGTAAGTGCCACATGCAGAGATCCTTTAACGACGTGTTGAAGAGAGCCGGGGCTCAGTGTCACTGCGCTGTGATGCTGAGCAACCGAGCGCTCTGATTGGCTGTGACCCCCTCGTGACGCACGTCTCTTCACACAACCTCCGCTGCCTTTTGTAGAAACACAGTTGTGGGTAATTACCGAAGCAGCAAAGAAAATACACTGAATACAAATAGACCTTTTTTTTTTTTTTTTAGGGAAGGTCATTAATGTGATTTAGTGACAGAAATCTCAGGGTTGAATCAAAACACTTTGGATTCTGAGGCTCGTTTTTTTTATTTCAGGATTAATTATCCACCCCCGGTCTTTTCTGGATCCTTGCTCTCAAATAAAATCATTAGAGTAAGATGAGGATTTTATTATAAATCACGATTAAGGGCAGTTGTGAACAGAGCATTTATCTAGCATTTGAAATGAAGGGTTTGTTATCGTTTGGATTTTATTCTTAGAAAAATCACGAAACAGTGGTTGATAGGAACAGAGTTTTAACTGCAAAGGCAAATTGGAAGTTTAAATTTAACACATTAACTGTAAAAAGTAGATTTAACTTAGATAAATAAATAAATATGCAAAACACCGAAGATCGTCACCCCTCTATCGCTGCTTCTCGTTTGGAGTATTTTCTAAAACTAAACAACCAACTGCAGAGTAAAACACACGCACATGTTCACAGATTTAGAATATGTGGGTTTATATGCGCGGCCCTGATGTGGGGCAGACTCCGGCGATTTGGGCCCCCCCCCCCCCCCCCCGGGAAGCTAAATTGCCTCGTTGGTAAGTGGATTGAGTAACTGGGAAACAGACCATGAATTCCCCCGGAAAAAATGTGATTCAGTAAAGTGCAGCCCTCGTCCCTCGCTCGCTCGCTCGCTCTCTCTCTGGCTCGCTCTCCCTCTCTGCCTGGACAAATTGAAACAGTGATTTCTCTTGGGCCTCCAAACACACACACACACACACACACACACACACAGACACACACACCGCCTGTAGCTCTCTTACATAAGCCAACCGGAGTGATACAGCACGTTTGCATTGTTGCAGCAGGAAGTCACGGGGGCCATTTGTATTGTGTTTATTTCTAAGATGTTGGCTTTTTCCATTCATTTGTGAGTCTGTGTGTGTGTGTGTGTGTGCGTTTTGTGCGAGCGCTGAATGCGAACATCCTGTTTGGCTCGTAGGGTTCTCGAGAATTGAACTGGCAGCCTGTGGCTCCGGTGGAAACAAGTTCCCGTAGCTGCTGTCATGAGGACTCTGGTTTTTACTTTGTTAAAATGAATCAGAGGCCTGAGTCATTACATTGTGACTAGATATCATGAGGCTGGAGCTGAAAACACTTTCCCATGAGCAATTAGTTATTGTTTCAATTGATTGTCTGTAAAAGGTCAGATAAATACAACTTCTCTGTTGTCGTTTAGTGAAATTATAGAAAGAGATTTTAAATATCGATGATGCACAGGTCTAAATATCGTGACCTTTAAAAAGACCCCAGGAAACAGTATATGTTTATATTCCAAGTGAAAAATAATAAAAAAAAATTTTTATAGTAAGTTTCCTGAGCATCGACAATACAAAATGAGGACATAAAAGAGATTGTACAATGCTCACATTTTTCCAAATTTCTCCAATTAACAGTAACCACCCCGCCCGCCCCCCCCCAACCTTACCCGTCTCTAGGTGAAAAGCGAAAAAGAAACAAAAATAAAAAAAATAAAATAAACTAGAAAAAAAACTAAAGTAAAGTAAACTAAAGAAAAGCTAACATTTTGGGAATGTGAGTTTAATGAGTCTATAATGAACAACAAGGGGTTCCAGATTTTATCAAATAAACCTTAATCTCTTCAATTTAAAAAAAATAATTAATTTCTTCATTCAACTTCTTTAAAGTCGGCTGTTTTTGTGTTTTTCTTTTTTATTTATAGTAATTAATAATAATGTTAAACTGTAAAACATCAAACCTCGGTCACATTCCTTTTGCCTTGAGCGGTTTGCTAACGACGTCTTAGGAAAATAATTGACATATTCTTTTGATATATATTTACATTGGCTGTTATATCAGTATTGGAATTTGTGTCCCTCCCTAATCTCCGTGTTTCCTTTTGGCTCGAGGCCTTTACAGCTGTTGTCTCCGTGACGCCAGCAGCTGAGTCTCTTATTCATTAGAAGTCGAAACCAGCTCGACCTCGATGATGTCATCGGCATCACCCCCCCCCCCCCCCCCCCCGCTGCGCCACAGGAGACGTGTAACACCTGCCAACTACTTCCCATTAACTAACGCTTATGTGTAAAACTACTTCCCCTTTTGCACTTCACATCCATTTCCTCTAAAGTTAAAAACTCTATACTCAGAAACCAGCGATCATCCCCAGCAGAGCGTCACACACAGAGGAAACTGCTGAGTCATGTTTTCACTGAGCCGGGTTCTAACCTGAGATCCTCACAGAGACGGCAGAACAGAGTCCAACAGGGCGAGAGCGGCTGTCAACAAACCCTGAGCTCAACCTGAAAGAGAAACTGAAGACAAATATTAAACTAGTGACTCAATCTGCTGATTAACATCCCCCCCGGTTCACCTTTGACCTCTGGTGCTTGCTCAGGCCGTGTGTCTGTAAATAAATGTGTTACCTCATTGATTAATGAACTTATAGAGTCAAATATGAATATTAATGAGGTTGTGTCCCCCCCACCCAGGTGGAGATCAGCCTCCAGAGCAGCTTCCAGCCCGGCATGAAGCTGGAAGTGGCCAATAAGAGCAGCCCGGACTCGTACTGGGTGGCCACCATCATCACCACGTGCGGCCAGTTGCTGCTGCTGCGCTTCAGCGGCTACGGAGACGACCGCAAGGCCGACTTCTGGTGCGACGTGATGACGGCCGAGCTGCACCCGGTGGGCTGGTGCGCCCAGAACAACAAGACCCTCATGCCCCCGGAAGGTAGGAGGCCACACGGTGATCTGTCACACACACAGACACACACACACAGACACACACAGACACACACAAGGTTAGATCAATATCCACAGAAGCACATGTCGGCCGTCACATGAGCGTGAGATGTTTCTCTCTGATCCTGATCCTGAGGAAGCTTTTTAAAACACATCATGTTTGGTTTGGTTTAATTAAAGTGTTTTATTTTATAGTCACGGCTCATTATGATATAAACAATAGAGCGTAACAGCGTCCTTTCAAAAAATCTTTATAAAATTAGTATTCACTATTACACCCGAGGACTGTGGGTAGTGTAGTTCTCAACACGTGCACATGATATCACACTTTGTTTTCTCGATCTCGTTGTTTGTGGTGAATCTACCTTGGATGGTTAAAATATTATGGCTGATTATCAAAACCTTTATTTCAGGAAATTAACTTTATTAAACATTCTTAATTTACTATGTATTTATCAGCTTTTGTATTTGGCAAAAAAAAGTTGTAAACAGGATTTTAAAAGTTATTTTTGTATTTGTTGTTGTATTTTCTTGTTGGAACATTAACTTGTTCATTGTCAATTGGTGTGAAGTGTATCTAAGGCGTGAAGGGAGCTTAAATGTGTGTTTAATCCTTTATTGAGGAATTTGTGTCTTTTTTCAGATATTAACAGTTGGTTACAAACATTTTTCTATAAGGAAAAATATGTGTAAAGAAAGTAGTTGTGTAGATTAGGTTAGAATTTTACGTGTTGGCTGTTTAATACTGAATGAGAAGAAAGGTTTGTTTGGCAGTAAACACACACACACACACACACACACACACGCACACACATGCACAAACACAACATGTGAGCACCTCCCACCTTTCATGGATGCTTTAAATAAACTCAGTAGAAAGACAGGTTTCCCTTCAAGTGCCTCGACTGGCCTAAACTTTTCCCAGCAGCCTCTCTGCTCTTATTGTGACATTTCCACCTGCAGCGACCATATCTATAAATAGATATAGATCTATATATAAAAGTCTGTAAAGTTAAAGGACCCCACGGCAGCAAACCATGTGATGAAGTCCGTTCTCTATCGAGGCCTCTGCAACAACAACACACTCACAGACACATTCTTAGTTGCTTCATTTCAAGGCTTTGCATCATTTCATGCACTTGTGAGTGAGTGTGTGTGTCTGGTGTGTGTCTGGTGTGTGTGTGGTTGAGTCAGCAGGTATTGTGTATTATTTTCCAGTGCTTACAGTCACCTGTTTGTGTTTGTTTCCTTTTCGTTTGTCTCTCAGATAACATTTACCTAAGAAAAGGTAAGCAGCTCTAACAGTGCCTCTCACTAACCCCCCCCCGCCCGGCTCGCTAGTGGCCGACAGCCAATCAACACTGTGTCCACGTTAGAGCTGCATGTGCAGTCAGTGTGCTTCCTCCTCCTCCTCCTCCTCCTCCTCCTCCTCCTCCTCCTCCTCTTCTAATCTCTGCAGGAAGTGACCTCACAACTCGCGCTTCACCCTCTTCTTGCATGTGCCTCCTTTCTAGCTGGGTGCTTAGTGTCTTAGCGGAGCGATAACACACACATACACAGACACAGACACACACACACACACACACTCTGCCTGCTGTGCTCGTATGATAAAGCGTAGAACAGCAGCGGCTCGGTCCGAGATGTGAAGCTTTGATACAAACGCTGTTTCCTGTGTCAGGGAGAGAAGAAGGTCACTCCTCCTCGAATCCAAACGACCACGGTCAGAAGTTTAACAGCCGCCGAGAGTGAAATGTGTGTTCCTCAGATATGATCATCATGCGTCACTGAACTGGCAGCGACTCTTCATCTTAAATGAGCTTTTCTGAGGAAAGACAACATTAATATCAGCTTTTTATCGATCTGTGTCTTTTATATTCTGGAGCCTGACTGATGGATTCAGCCTTCAGCAGTCACCATTGTTATTGTTTCTATTAATTCATCGTTTAGTCGATAAAACATCAGATAAACACTCGTCAGTTTCCCAAGTGGACGAGTGAGAGGCTGCAGACAGAACATGTCTCACTGGAATAAGATGTTAAGTGTTTAATATCGAGTCTCAATTACATTTCTATCTTATTAGGCTACAAGGAAATCTTAGAAATCAATGGATTTACACTTTGTGTGAATGTGTGTGTGTGTGTGTGTGTGTGTATGACATCGGGCCCATTCTCAGACCTCCTTTATAAAACTTTATTTGTTTTTGTAGAGAAACGGTTTGACCACACGGTTCATCACTAATAGTTTCCCACAATCCTCCTCTGCAGATAGACGTCACCTCTGAATTATAGATGTCCATTTGTTCCCGGAGCATTTTAAAATCTTCCATTTCAGTTTAAAGTTCATCCTCGACCTCGGAAAACATCCTTTTTTGTCTTATTTAAAGTTCAGTGAGAATAAAGCACTCGGATCCTTATTTGGAAATGGAATGATGTGGAGTCATGTGATCCCTTAAAGGGCCGGTTCACCCATTTTACAGGGAGACATGACACGCTCTCACTTCCTGTTTCACGTTTTCATTTGACAACACTGTGAGATCAACCAATCAATCGATCAATTAGAGAATTACACAAAATAATAAAAATGCTAAAATTTAAACATCATGAAAATAGATTGAGATAAAATTTGCAATATAAATGCACTAAAATAATGTTAAAAACATATTTAATCAAATCCCAGGCTGAGACGAATCAAACAATGATATAAACATTATTATATATCAACATTGATTTGGTTTAGACCTTTTGAGTTGTTAGAGAATTAATAGATTTGATCAGATTTCTTCCTCCTTCAGATCTTCAGTTTCACAAGATGAGTAGAAAGCTGATCTGATTGGTTGCCTGGTAACGCAGCAGCAGTAGTTTATAGAATCAACCCCCCCCCCCCCTCCCCCCCCCAAACACTCGGCCTCAACGTTTCTTCACAATTTAGCACGACTGAAAAACGTTTACTGCAAAAACTCCAAATCTGACTTTCTCGTGTTTGTTATACATGAATTTGTCAAATTAAACACTCACCTAAACCCCCCCCCCCCCCCCCCCTCCCGTCAGACGTGTGAACTCACTCGTTAAACGCACAAACACACAAACGCGTACATTTCCTCTTTCTCAGCTCCAACACTTTAAATGCTCTTCACGCTGACTGATGCTTCTGTGCTCATCAAACCAAATGAACCAGTGTCTCTGTTTGTGCGTCTGCAGCTCAGCGGAGGATTAGCTTCACGTTGAAAAAAGATTACGGGAATAATGTTTGTATGCTCGTAAAAATTATGACTTCCTTCTTGAAATATTACAAAATGATTTGCATAAAAAACATGTAAAATCATTATTTCTAATATTCACCCGGCGTCAACTCTGCAGCCGACACAAATCTCATGTAAAACAGTGTGTAGAGTGAGTCAGGCTGCCCCCCAACCCCCCCCCCCCCCTTCCTGCCTGAAACCTCCAGATTTGCATCACCTCACTATGGTTGTGTGTTTGTGTTGTGTCACTATAGAAGAATGTGTGTGTGTGAATAGGTTTCATTTTCATAAGGCGTGTGTGACGAATGTAGAAAAGAATCAAAGGCTGTCTACGTCACACACACACACCCATCCACACACACACACACCCCCCCCCCCCCCCCCCACACACACACACACACCCCTGTCCCTGCAGGGCCCTTTAACACTCACCGCTAACTTACACTAAGATAATTTATATTTACCGACCCTGCTGTAATAATCCCTGTCATGAGCGCGGCCATAAAAATGTTAACAAAACGATGTGAACGTGTGCAGGCGTGACTTCGCCCAACACACACACACACACACACACACACACACACACACACACACACACACATACACGCAGCAGCAGCAGCCAGGCGTCTCTCAATAAACACACTTAACTGCACCGTGTGGCATTTTACATGAGCTGCACTCATTAGGCTCTCGGCCTGTTTGGGAAGCCTGTCAGTTGAAATGGAGTTAGATTAAAATGGCTTTCTACCCCTGGTGTATTTTCATAATGACGGGAGGAGACGGACGGACAGAGGGGGGGGGTTGGAGGGGAATCGAGCTTAATTTGCTCCCTTCATTAGCTCTGATTAGAATCCGGGATTGTGCCTGAAACACAGAAACGCTTCTTCTTCTTCTTCTTCTTCTTCTTTAATTACGACATTGATTATCCAAAGTGAAGCTTTTTAAATAAAGCCGGGGGATTGTTTAGAGACGTGGAGCCGGACCAAGATGCAAATATTTCATACGTTTCCTTTTTAGTTCTTCGTTTTCTCCTTTTCTCTCTTTTTCTTTTTTTTCTTAACACTAGATATATTTGCTTCAGCTGCAGGTTTTAGTGCAACGTGTTCTTCTGGGAGAGAGAAGGGGGAGAGGGGTGAGGCTGGCACAGGGATAGTGAAGGAGAATGTAGGAGGAGGGTGTGTGTGGGTGTTTGCATGTGTGTGTGTGTGTGTGCGGTATTTGTGTGTTTTAAATATCTCCTCCCTCAAGGTTAATTAAGCACTTATTGTTACGTGAAATCCGGGATTTCACCTCGTCTGCTGCCGTCAGGATGGAAATGAAGAATAATAGAATTTATTTGTTAATGCAGCAATACAGTGTAATTAAACTGCAAGCAGAGTGTGTGTCTGTGTGTGTGTGTTTTTGTGAGAAAGGGTTTGCGTGTTTCGGTTTCTCCTGCTGCTGCACCACTCTAAATGGCTTCATGAGTAACCTCTACAGGAATCGGTAAAAATAGTTTATCTATTTCTGCACGGCCCAACATCAGCACGGCACAGTGTTTGTTTGTGTGTGTGTGTGTGTGTTTGTGTGTGTGTGTGCAGGCATGTATGGGTGCGTGTGTGTGTGTGTGTGTGTGTGCAGCCGTGAGGAGAGAAAATAGTCTCACAGGAAAAAACACTATTATTAACCAGGCGTGCGGAGGGAGAGCGGCTGGGCCACGGAGACGCTGGCGTTCCAGTCACAGGACGAACCGCCGGCACATCGATTCATCTGGCAGAAAAAATCCAGAGTTGTTGATTTGATTCAGATGGGACCCTGAGGGGGGGGGGGTTATTGATCCGGTCTCACGAGTCAATTACATCTTTTAAAAAGCCTCCACGGAGCAAACTGTCAGTTAAACTTACTAAAAATCTCTCTGATTGGAGAAGAATGAGATTTTCAGTTCAGAGGATCCGTCTCCTTTGTTCTGGAATTATGTGTCGGGAGTTTGATTCTCTTTCCTGAAGGTCATGACCCCAAAACAATAAAATCTAACTCCTTAAGGATTGTTTATGTTTTTACAAAGCTCGACATTGTTTTGAACAGATTAAACATTCACTGGCAAAAAGTCAGATTTCATCAAGTTCGATGAATTATTCTCTGAGAAATCAGTGAAAATATAGAAACAAAAACCAGAATGTTAAAGAAAGTGATTTTTTATTTTTTATTATTTAGTGAGGGACTGTTTTTTAAGACTACTGACAGGACAGGGGCACTTTACGGGCCTATCAAATTTGATCTGAGGTCAGTTATTTGTTGATGAATATTAATCAGGACGTGAAGAGGATTTTAACAAAGATAGAAAGTGTTTCAGGAACAAATATTGAAGGTGCTGCATTGAGAAAAACCCTGCAGCCTGATTCCCCCCCCCCCCTCAATGTTTACTGAAGATTCATAGATGTAAACAAAGAGCTTGATAGACACAATGATCGTCTCCTGCTGGGAAACTCCAGCTCGTCACCAGCAAGCGAAATTAAAAC
>NC_070647.1:17398811-17452499 GCF_947347685.1 Pleuronectes platessa | reverse complement strand
ATTATGGGAATTAATCCCAATGATCAGAAAGTTTTAAGTTGATATCATCCATCCATCCCCAGCCACACTTGAATTCCCATCATCTCTAAACCAGCAGAGAAAACCACCCTGAACCCGACCTCCTCACACTCGGCTGCACACGACAATTTTTGTTATAAATCGGGGTTGAACAAAAATTGATTATTGAAACAAATGAGCAACTAAAAAACAAGAGAAAACACAAATAAGTGTGTGTGTCTGTGTAACGTAGGGCTATGACTGAATGTGGGGGAAGGTGCAAGTTGTTTGGTTAACCATAGTCTGAGTCCCGGCCCTTTCTCACACACACTATCTCTCTCTTTATCTCACACACACACACACACACACACAACCATCACTTGCATTGCACTGCACACTTGAAATCTAGGTCATGGTTACACACACACACACTCACACACACTCACACACTCGGTGTGTGGAGGCTCGACAGAGAGAGAACAATCAGATGTGATGAAGGACGAGGCTCTCAGCTCACCACTGAATCCACCCGCCTCTGATAACTGCAGTTTGATTTCCTCAGTGATTCACTTCTCACTGATGAGGTGTCGTGTTTCCTGCTCCTCTGTTGTCACCACTTCAGCTCGAACCTGCGACTCAGACGATGTGTGAACTCATGGGTTCGAAGCAGAAGAGAGAAAAGAGAGAAAAGAGAGACGAAGAGAGACGAAGAGAGACGAGCAAGTAAAAAACATTTAGGTTTGAGGGTCGAAAAAGACGATTATATGCAGACGATAGAGTTTTCTATCAGTGAGACGATCGGAGCAAGTTGGACTGAGTCTCGGGGGGAAATGAAATTATAAGGACTTTCTTCTCCGAGGTTAAAAAGTGTCCTTACGTCTTTACAGTCTTGAACAAGAGGACCACATTTAGTCCAATCAAAAGAGGAGATCTGGATCCAACTGTTCATTTTGGCAGCACTTTTTGGGACCAAGAAGAAGAAGAAGAAGAAGAAGACGAAGAAGAAGAAGAAGAAGAAGAATTCCATTAAATCCTTTCCTGCTTATAACAAATAAGCCGAGGACAGACCCAGGAGGAAACAGAACCTCCTTGGTGCAGTTAACAGCAGCTGTAGATACTTTCTCCACGTTCCTCTGGGGAATAATCTCGTGTTTATTGCTGATGAATTGCACTGAGAGATGCCTGTAAACCACCCCCCCCCCCCCTCAACAGATCTCAATCTGAATCCAGCAAAGCCCGTCTCATAATTGATGCGCTTCCTGAGCTCTTGATAAGCTAATAGACGTCTGAGTGGAGGAGGAGTGAGGACCAGCTCATGTGCTTCAGACACCGGGACACGACTCGGTATTGATTAATGTTTAGCAGGGGCCTGAACCGTGGCCCTATCTCCAGCATCACACCTCTGCTTATACGACAGAGCAGTTTCCTCTCTATTGTTCATTATTCATTAGTCATCTGGTCACCCCCCCCCCCCCCAGCCCCCCCATCTGCTGCAGCACCATATGCCTGACTCGGACCGAGCGAGGCATACAGTACATCTGATACGTGAGAGAGAGAGAGAGAGAGAGTCAGTCTGCGTTCATCGATGTCATCATCGGGGGGAACGGATGAAATGATAAAAAAGTAAAGTGCTGGTTTGAGCGGAGGCGGTGGAGGAGTGGGACACGACTGGTGTGTGAGCAGAGGAGTGGGTTTACTGGGAGGGAAACAGAAAGGCCTCGTTAAGAGTCGGCCGAGCAGTTCGCCTACACGGGAATTCACGTTGAATAATTTGACACAGGAAACGAAAAAAGAAAAAAGATGTTTCCACCCTGAAATTGGTCTCATTGGTTTTTAACACCTTTTGCCTCAGTTTCCTGTAGAAATTTAATGTCGGCCAAAAAAGTTTTGTATGAAACAGTGGAAGGAAAATATAAATCCTCCAACTGGGTTTCTGCAGAGTTTGATTCTTCGGCTAAATTAACGAGTTTTATAAAATCCAAACAGATTAAACTTTGTGTTCTTTTAAAGAAAAACTGAATAATGTGAGGGAGCAAAACCATATGAAGAGATTTAAAGAATTAAATTGTTATATAAGGAGAATGATTCTTAATATAAAGGAAATAAAGGGTCGAGATATCTTCATTGTCCTGAGGAGGAATTTGTTGTTCAGCCGGTAGAACAATCACACAACCAGTGGACACGTACACAACATGAAAATGTAGACAACACAATCACGTGCAGTTATTTAAATGACCAGAGAAATCAGGAACAAATTATTCTTACATCTGTTTTGTTCTGCATCCAGGTAAAATATAAATATCTGCATCTTAATGGAAGGCATAACCTCTAACCCAAGTTTTCTACTACCAACACAGAGTCACTCAGGAAGGCACCAAACAGGAGGATGTGTGTGTTTGTGTGTTTGTGTGTGTGTGTGTGTGTGTGTGTGTGACAGGTCTGTCAGTAACGTGAGATCAGAGCCATGTGGATGAGTGGGGGTGCAGGTGGAGGTCGATTAAACTCGTCTCTCCTCTTCTTCGCTGCGTCAGTGAAACTCGAACCCGGTCGGAGTCGCAGACGACACATTAGCATAAACACATTTTCTGTGTCTGAGACTCGAAAGAGCCTGACAGAGAATTTTCCTTCTTGACTTTCGTGAGAATTTATCTCTTCATTCTGCTGTGGTTTCTCAAATAAAAGGAAAATGTTTCTACTTGAGCCTCACATGTGATATCGCAGAACTTCACTGGTTCCACAAATTCAAATGTCAGAGAGAAGCAGAGAGAAATATAATAATTACATAAAAAACAAGATTGAAGGCCAAATAATGATCACCTTTCATCCTCTATTAATCAGTTGTTTGCTTGCAATTACTTAATTAGTACTTTGACCACTGGAATAAATGAAAATTAATTTTGTCTGGTGTTTTTTTACCTTCACCAAGGAACTTATGTTTCCACAAAACTTGGTGGATGGATCACAGGCCGAGAAAGAAGTCATCACACTTTGGTGTGGATCTGGACAAAGGGGAGGATCCAGGAAATCTTTTATTTAAACTTTTGAGGTCGTTGCTTTTTGACATTTCCACCCATTATCCAGAGGAATTCATGAATCTTGCTCCAAAAGACAAATCTGAAATATTCAGGAACAGAAATCTATGAGTGTGTGTTGCTTGATTGAATTTCAGGGACAGTCGGGTGTTGGTGGTGAAACGTCTCCACTCACAGTTAGTTTTTTCTTTGTGTTGCACACACACACACGATTCTTCACTTCTCTTTGTCCTCTTGCAGTGTACTGAGTGTGTGTGTGTGTGTGTGTGTGTGTGTGTGTGTGTGTGTGCATGTGTGCGCTCTGCCCAGATGTTTCATGCACAGCACTGCAATTATCGTGCTCTATTTGCGTGCACGTGTTCTTCTCGGTCGTGAAACAACTTCTCCTCGTCCTGCACCTGCATCGAGTTTTTCACTTTACCTGCTTTTATAAATTGTCGCAGTCTCATGTCAGACAGCTGACTCATTTCCTCTCTGCGTTCCTCACCATCAACCACACAGCTCCCTGCATGTGTGTGTGTGTCTGTGTGTGTGTGTGTCTGTGTGTTGTATTCAGGTAGAAGGTGAATGTGTGTGTGCAGGGTTATTTTTACAGTAGAAACACTCAGTCGTCAGCTTATAAAAATCTGTGTGCTGGTATGCAATATGAATGTGAGGACAGAGGGAGGAGGGGGGGGGGGGGGAGAGTCGTGAGTGTGTGAAAATAAAAAATGGCTGGGAGGAGGAGGAAGAGGAGGAGGAGGAGGGGGGGGAGGAGGAGAAGGAGGGGGGTGGGGGGGGGGGGGGGGAGGAGGAGGCCGTATAGTTGCGGCAGCTGGTTGGCTGCTGGGCTGGTTTCCATGGCAACGTGTATAAAAAGAGTGCAGGCTCCATCCCTCAGTCCCGAGTCGGTGCTTTGTACAAAAGAATAACATTTTCCACTCTCTCTCTCTCTCCCTCTCTCTCTCTCTCTCTCTTCCTCTCTCCCTCCCTCCCTTTCTAAAATAAAACATGGCAGATATTAAAATATAGTTGTTGTTTTTTTACACATGAGATTCTCCCTCTCGTGCAGATTCCTGTTCTTTCCCTGATTAGAGGGAGGAGGAGAAAGAAAAGAGCCTTTTGCTGGATGTGCTGCTGCTCACACTGAGCTCTGTGCACGAGGATTCATTTAGTGCAACTCAAGAGGAAACCCACAGAAGGGTTAGGGCTTGTGGTTGAACTCGCAGAAATATATATATGTTTATTTTTTTGCGAGCTGACACCTAAAGCAGGAACTGTCCGAGGGAAGCGACATATCACTGAGTCACTGTCGAGAACTGAACCGGAAGTCACGATATATCTCCTCTGATAGAAGGATGGTCTGCTTCTGTGATGTACAGAGAAAAATATAAATACACAATTCAAATTCTAGTAGAAGAACTGGGGCAAAAACAATATTTTCTGTGTGGGACAACACATTTAAATCCATATTTCTCCTTGGATCCCGGATCCAAACCAAATCTGAATGGGTTCTTTATATACTTGCAATCCTGCAAACAAACAATCAAACAAACAAACATTATAATGCTGGATAACAATTTGTCTTTAAAAAATAACCTGATAAGTTGTTTTTACATCTAAATGGAATAAAGTTTAAATGCAGAACAAGTAGATGAAGATGATAAACAGGCGAAGAAGAACGAGCCCAAACCAACTGGGTTTGTGGGAAATCTGGTCGTAATTTTTAAAAGCTGAAAATCCCAGAACAGACGTCTGATTCGATTTAAAGGGAAGTTGTTCTTTTCCTGTTCAGAGAAAAAACTGATGTTCACGTCCGCAGCTATTTCAACTGCAGCTTGAGGGAAATGAAATCCTGCACATGACAGTTTCCTCACATGGGTCAGTAGAAATATTAAATACATTTATATTTTTAAACTTGTAGCAGGGGATAAAACAGGTAGAAACAGGTCACAGCTACGAAGTTATAAATTATACGTAAATGTTTCACAGCCTCAGCTGTCACTCAAAAGGTTTTATTTAACGTGTACTTTTAGTTTGGTCCGTATCCCATCCACTAACATGGAGGAGGCAGGGTTTTTGACCTGTTCTGCAGTCAGCCACCAGGGGGGGAGATCCAACTGTCATGTCAAGTATCTTTAATCTTTGGTTCACAGCCCGATCTGAAGTGTCACCAGCTCAATACATGAGAAACTCGATGACTGTGACTCAGTGATGACGATGAATAACCACGAAGAATGTGTTTTATTCAGAACTACATAATGTCTTTTTATCCTATGTGTAGTTTTCAGTGTATTCTTTTACTTATGTTTTAAGAAATCCCCTCAAGGTGTTTGTGAGATATCATGAAAACAGGAAAACATAAAGCAGCTGGTGCCATTAAAAGAAAGATTAATTTAACATTTATTTAATATTATTTAAGTTCCTCTGCAGCTCAATCAGTCGCTGAGGTTTTGAAATTCAAATCAGTTTCAAATAAAGTAGAACATGACGAGCAGCAGGCCAAGAATAATATGAGGCTGTTTAAGGAACGACTGTTCTGTACGTGGAAATATAGATTCTATAAAGATATACTGTAGGTCCACTGGACAGAAGAGAGTGAGACAGAACAGGACATTAACCGGACAGGACAGAGTAGTAAATGATAGTACAGTACAGTACAGTACAGTACAGCACAATACAGTAAAGTACTGTACTGTGCAGTAAGGTACATTAAAAGTAAGTACTGTAATTTGCAGTATATTTTACGCCATATAACAGTAATTTACTTTTAAGATCCCTAATGTATTCTATTAAATATAATAGTCCTTTCCTTTAATGTACTTTACTGCATACTGTACTAATTTAATGTAAAGTACTTTACAATACAAGATGATACAGTATTGACCCTGGACACTTCACAGTAAAGTACAGTTAAGTAAAGTGCAGTAGAGTAAAGATAGTAGAGTACAGTACAGATTGTATATAGAGACAGTAAAATATAATAAAACACAGGACTATAAATGAAATACAGAACTTCAGTCGCAAGAATAGTAAAGGACAAGAAGCCATAAAAGTAAAATACACAGCATCGATATTCATGAAGAAAAGATCAGAGTTCAGTAAATGAGAGTTTCTGTGTTTCTATGTGAACAGTAAACGTCATGTGACAAACTCACAGCAGCAACACAAACATCTGGACCTTTTCTCTGTGTTTCTGCTTAACGCACAAAGACTGAGTCGTAAATCTTCTCTGAGTAAACTGTAATTATGACTGTTTCTCTGTGTGTGTCTTTGTGTGTGTTTGTGTGTGTGTGTGTGTGTGTGTGTGTGTGTGTGTGTGTGTGTGTTTGTGTGTGTGTGAGAACAGCACTGTCTGAACAATTAAATGTGACAAAAACACTCAACAGTTATGGGAAGGAAGTGTGACCTCATCACCAGAATACACACAAATGCAAACGCAATCACACACACACACACACACACACACACACACACACACACACACACATACACAAACTTAAACACACACACACACACAAACGCAAACGTAAACACAAACACAGATGAATGTATGGCGAGATGGATTCAGATTAAGCTATAGATCTGTTTCTTTAATCACTATTAAATAGTATAATAAACATAAAATATGCTCTGAATTAATTTAGTAAAACTTTAGCTTTTTCCATCAATTTATAATTGTCATCATCATCATCATCATCATCATCCTCCACCTTCATGTATATCACTGGAAACACATTACATGAACACTGGCACCTCCTGGTGGGCAGAATATAAACTACTATGATCTGTCGCTGCTTTTTATTGAATCAAACTTTCATATCAGCTTCTTCCATCTTCTCCTGATTCTTATTCAAAGTCTTGTTCTTGGAGCACGTGACAAAAATAAACTGAACAATTTGACTGACTTTCATTTTCACGAAGGAAAACGAAACATTTCCTCCTCAAAATCTTAATTTGTAAAATATCTTTACGACTTCCTGTGATGCTGAGTCATCATCTATGAAATCTGTTATTTTCTTGACACTAGTTCCATTTTAAATCTGTATCTTGGCGAAATTTTATGTTTTTCCTTCTTTTATGAAAATTAAGTTTGAAAAACTTGACACAATCAAAAGTGTTGAATCCAAACAAACTGAAAAGTCAGAGCACTGGTACATGTAATAACTTTATGACTCTCAGAATTTAGAGTCAAATAAGTTGTTCATTGTTATTAATATAACTATTAAAGGTTCATATGCAGCAGATTGTGATACTTGCTGAGTTCCAGTGTGTGGCTGCTGTTTGACTTTATGGTCTTTTATCAGGACGGGCTGGTCACATGACATGTAGTTAATAATAATAATAATAATAATAATAATAATAATAATAATAATAATAATAATAATAATAATAATAATAACAATATAAATCGTTACACAGAGACAAACTGTTGACTCTACGTCAGCATCGGCTCTTCCAGGTCCAAACCACTTTGAAACACTAGGTGGCGTAATGAGCATTGTTCAACCCCTTTAGGTTGATTTCTTTGTTTTTATATATTTGTTATAAATGTATAAATGTTTCCTGAACTGTCCCAGTTTACAGCTCAGAGGACATTGAGCTGTTCACGTGCAGTTTGTCTTTTAATGTGTCTCTGAAGTCTTGTTTCATTTTGTGTGGGTGGACAGAGTCGTGCTGCCTTCACGGCCCCTTCACACTTTACTGCAGTGGTTCTAAAAAGCTCTTTATTCGTTTATTATCTATTGCTTATCAATTTGCATGAATCTCATTCCAGAGGAAATCTTATTAAAGTATACAACAGGTCACTTTGTGTTTTTCAGAATGTGATGCTTTGTGTTGGCTGTGGCACGAAGCTGCACTCTCCGGACGGTCAGTGAACGCCTCACGGTGTGTGTAGCTGCAGCCTCTCGTTGTGAGTCAGTAAAGTTCAGATGTGCAGAAGAAACAACCTCAGGAGACACTGAATCTTCCACAGGTCAGTTCGTGTGTGTGTTTTTTGTGTCAGGCTCATGATAATAAACACACATATCAGATTACATGTGTGTGACAGTTACACACGTCTGCATGTGTCATGTGTGTGACAACTACTCAGGTTGTGTTGTTTAGTGTTTTTGCTTTGTACATATTATCAAGTAAATCTAATTAAATACATCAAACGTGCTCTTTATATATTTATATTAATTCTATTTTATTACCTGTGTATTTCCCATGATGATTCAATGTGGGAAGTCATTTAAACTATTTTAAATACACATACTTTATCAATAATACGTTATTTTAAATATATCATACTTTCTCTGTGTGTAATCTGGAAAGTGATTAGTAGTTTTAGTAGTTTAATAAATATAATGAAGCTCATCCCTCTTAAAAACTGTTTAGCAGAAGTAAGTTGTCATTAATTAAATTAAATGAACAGTTTGTTCGCAGCAATTTAATATTTGATCATTATTCACATGTTGATTGTTAAACCTATTTTTATTAACAATTAAAACTCCAATAAAAACACAATATTTACCATTAATTTAGATGTTTGTAGTAACATGACAAACTTGTGTTATAAGCAGTAATTTAATATTGAAGCTGATCCAAAATGAAGCTTATTTGATCTCTACAGGTATTTTATGTTGTTTGATCTATAATTAATAACACATATATGTAATATTTAAAACTGATCAGGTGTTTTTGAGTTGAAATCCTGTGTCTGCACTACAATCAGTGACAGGAGCTTTGAGATAAAGTGTGTAGTATTTTAAAATCGGGGGATAACAACACAAAGTACCTCAGAACTACACAAACACAGCTTTGAATTTCGTTTCCCGTGAAATGATCTCGTTTTTTAAGAAGAGTTTTTTACTAAAAGATGATTCATCAGTGAGAGAGCACGGGTCACATCACATCCCCGTGTGCACAGAGGAATCACAGTGACTTCCTGGAGACCTTCAATTTAAACCTTAACTTCAACCTGACACCACAGACTCAGGTCCTCACAACACCAGTAACTCCAGTAACACCAGTGACCACTTCAGGGCCTCTCAGTGTTTGGGCTCTTGCAAAAGCAGCAGCTGTAGTCAAAGGGTTTCTGTCACACACATGGAGCAACTGTCAATAACAACAAAGACTTCCCCCTTCCTCGTCAAACACACACACAGACACACACACACACACACACACACACACACACACACACACACACAGGCTGAACTTTGCTGGCCTGGTCACCACAGAGCGTCAGGTGGGCGGCTCCTTTGACTTCTCTCCTGAAAGGTCCCTGAAAGGTCTCGAGCCCTCGACCTTCCCTCTGCTCTGTGTGTGTTTGAGGATGTGTGCGTGTGGCCTTTAGGTGTCGACGGGTGGCTGCAGCAAAGAGTGTCTGACCCCTGTCACTCACACACACACAAAAACACACACACAGACACAGACACACACACACAAAGATCTGACGTTAACTAGTTTTATCATCTCTCTAAAAATGAAAACAAATTAAAAGTCTCTCTTGTGTTTGAGTCTCATTCGACTCCTCCAGCAGCTGCTCGGGTTCAAAACAGCCAAATTAAATTCTAAGATGTCAGATCAGCAGATTGTTTTCACGGTGACCTGCTGTGTTGGTCACGGCTAAATCTACTTACATGTATTGTGCGGTTACTTTATGAGAAGCAAAGCGGGCTCGGGTGGATTAATCCCATTAGGACCTCACCACGGGCCCGATGCTTTACATTCCATCGGCTCCAAAGCCGCACGGCCGCAGATCCTTTCAACTCTCGACCTGAGCTATTAATATACTTATTATCCTGATGAAGGTTTGTTTACACCAGTAAAACACTAATTACACCAGTAAAATACGTTTCTCTGGCTTTTTCTTTGTATTTGCCGCCATCTCTTCACTCTCTGGTTCTCAACGGCTCCACCTGTGAAGCTTCAAAACAAAAATGTTTAAACTGCCCCGAGACAGGAAGTGTGGTGACTTCGTCGTAAACGTCGGCACCGGAAGTTGAACTCCTCCTGCAGAGCGACAGCAGAGGAGGTGGCAGCAGCAGCTCTGTGCATGTCACAGGTTTGAGTCCCTGGCTGGTTGGAGTGTGTGTGTCTGTGTGAGCTGAAGGAGGCTGATTTTATTATATGACACAAATTGGAGACTACTCAAAACCATATGACAATAAAGTGCAGCAGCTTTTCAGATTATTTGTGCGTCTTCATGCTTCACCAGTGCACATCGCACTAAAGTGATATCAACATTAATACAGTCATAATCCATGTGAGTGCATGATGCATTCAAGAGCTGCTTCATCAATATCCAGACTCAGCTCAATGTGTCAGTCATGAGGTTTTTGAAAAGTCAGGAATCATCTTTTCTTGCCCTCTGGCCCTGTGCATGTCTCAGTGTGTGTGTCCGATCACATGACTCCTCTGACTCAGGGTCAGTGGGAGTTACGGTAAAAAGGAGGTGACGCCTCTCGGCTCCTGACAGAAAGCTCTGTGGACTCAGGCTCAGGCGCTCGCATATTCCTGATCTGCGTTTTGTATTTCAGCTCTATTAATAGTCACCTCTGAGCCTGCTCTCCAGCAGTGACACACACACACACACAGAGAGAGAGAGAGACACACACACACACACACACACACCCCCCCAGGCCTCAAATATCCCATCGACCGTCACCAGCACTCTGACATCCAAGCTGCTGCAGTCCCGGCAGCACCAGTGAGGACCATCGTTATTTCCACAGTTGATCTCTGACTTTGAGCCGAGCTGCTCCGAGTCCCAGTGACGGCTCCTGGAGGTTTTTGGTTTTAACTTTCTGAAGCTGCTTCGTTCTCTTTGCTTTGGTGTGAAACTGTTTTTTTCCATCCTCTCTATTTCAACACATCTTCAGTAGTTGTGTTTGTGTAGTTTGTTGATTCGGTCTAAAAGGAGCTGAGGGGAAAAGTTGACAGCGAGTTCTTGTGGTCACGATGTCACAGGTAATGAAACCTCTCTCTCTATCGCTTCCTCTCACAGGTTGTGTAAAGCATCAAGGGTGAAAAACAGCCTCCTCCTCCTCCTCCTCCTCCTCCTCCTCCTCCTCCTCTGCTGCAGCATCAGAACTAAATCTGAGAAATCTCATCTCCTGACGCCGCTTTGCAAAGAGACAGAGTAAAACCACCTGGAGGTTTCTACTTTGGACTTTTTGAGGATTCGTGTGCAGACATGTCTCCCTTCCTGCGGATCGGCTTCTCCAGCTTCGAGATGGACCCGGGCCTGGCGTACCACGAGGAGGTGCTGAGCCCGTACTGTGCCGTGTACATGAAGGAGGCCATCGACACAGGTGAGCAGCTGCTCCGGTTATCGACCTGTGCTACTTCTGAATGTGTGCTCAGTGGTTTCAGTGGTTACAGCTGCACTTTATTATTGAAGTATTTTTTGGAAATGTCAGAAAGCTGCACAGAAGTTACTGCTCATTTAAACTCACACTTTCTGAATGAGGCCTGTTTGCATGTTGGTTTCTATTTCCACATTATTTCCATTCTGATATTTTCTTGTGTGAGTCGTTTAAAGTCTCTGCAACAGAGATTTTTAACAAACGACTTCCAAAAGGGTTGATTTTCAAAACCATTAATATCTCAGTTTACTACACACGTGTCCATTGTTGCTTGTGCCTGCACCAGAATCAACAACATCAACCACAATGCCTGCTACAAACCAGTTTCTCTACATTTTTCTTTGGCACAAATAAATCTAATTAGAAGTTAGCATCTAAATTTAGCATCACTGCACCGTATTACCGACATTCAGGCGTGTCTGCCTCGTCCGAGAAGACTTGTTTGTTTTTAAATCATTACAGTTAATTGCATCGGGACTTTCTTTATTATCAAAAGAGACGTGGAACCCTCACTTTGTATGAGATGCACAAAATGAGAGCTTTAAATGTTTCCTTAAATATTGTCTTGTTGACGAGGAAAGAACCCAAACGCTGCCGGACTTCAGGATCTTCTCTGTGGTCGTCTGTTCTCGTCCCAGCGTGATAACAGACGGGCAGCGGACATTTATCTGTGTCCTGCGTCTGTCTGTGTTTAAACCACTGGTGGTGGTGGACGTGAGCGAGGAGCCGTGTCACTGGGAGGAAAGAGGAGGCTACTGGTGATTCTTTTTCCTCTTCCACGAAACCACAAGTCTGATGTTTCATCGACACTGACTCACTGGATCGGTTTCATTTTGACTTCACCTCAGATGAATTTAAATGGAAACACTGGAGACCTCACGGTGTGTGAGATGTGTGTCCCCCCCCCCCCCCCCCCCCCCCGTGTCAGCACATTGTTCGACATCACACTCAGCTCCAGTGGTTTCAGGCCTGATGACACTTTGCTCTCAGGCCTGAGGCTGTTGAATTCTGGTCTGATGGTGAGAAACTCCTGTGGCGGTTGAAACAGTATTTTTTTTTGTCTCATTGCCGCCGAATTCAAATAGAAGCTGATCTGAGACTTTGATAAACAGCTTCCGTTTGAAATCCTCCATAAAAGATAATTCCGTCTCTGCCAGATTAGACTTTAAGTTCTTCAGCTGAGATCGTCCGGAGTTCATCTTCTGATATCTTCTCTGCTCCTGACGCTTCCAGCCGGAGGAAGCTCATGAAGTTTATTCAGGTTTATTAATATTCAACGTATTTAGTGTCCAAATGTCCCTGATTCCACGAGCTCTCGACCCGAGTGAGCCACAGACTGAGGAGATCTCTGGAATAAACTCTCTAGAAGTGGGTCGAGGGTCAGAAACTAAAGTACAGTGAGGTCGAGGGAGAGTGAACACAACTCTGTGCACGAGGACTCACACGTACAAACCTCCTTTGTTACTGATTTTATAAGTGTTTCCTATTTGTATTTGTTATGCTAATGAGACAGATCCCAGCCTGTGTTGATGGGAAACAGTTTGACAGCTCGTCACTGAGCCTTCACTTCCACTTTCAGAGTCTTGTTCAAATGAGGCAGAGCAGCTGAGGACTTTTATTTTCCGTTGTGTGACTGGAGACGCACAAAAAAAAACACAACAACAAGAAAACTACAATAACTTTGAAGCTCTTAAACGGCTCCTGGTTTAAAGTCTCATGTGATAAAACACAAAAGAGGAAAATGTAAATGAGAACGCCCTCACGTCTAAAACGCCCCCCCGCTGCTGTTTCAAAGAATAACACAGGAACTGGCTGACACCAAAACTGTCACCTCTCAGCCTGCACAACGTCACAAGGAAACACACACACACAAAGACACACACACACAGATGTAGCTGATGTGTATGAGGGGTAAATATTTTCAGAGACAGATGGCAGCTGGCCGGTCCGGTGCTGAGCCGGTGATGGAGAAGGCCGCTGGTCACTTTGTGAGTCAGAAAGCTTAGTGGGCTTTTATTGTTGAAGGACGGTTATGTAAGTGGATAAACAGGATGTCGGTGCGTAGGGGGAAAAATGAGCAGATGTCAATTATGAAGGCCGGGGGATGAACATCTGTCCGGGTCACATGGTCCCGGTGCTCCAACCCGTCAGATATCTAATAATCCACAAATGAAAGGTTCTACCGGGGAGAGGGTTGAGCTGATGATGGGAGCTGAAGGCTGGGAAAGAGCCTCTGATCCTCCCGGTGAGACTCTGGTACAGATTAACTCCGGGTGTTGGTTTGAGTCCCCGGCAGGAAGTCGTCTCCGTCTCCGTTAATAGAACCCCAACGAGTTAAATGCATCGGATTGAGATGTTCCACACAAATACTAACAGGCCCATTTGTTCATATTGATGATGTGAATCTTTAAAACACGACTGTGACAACCGCGAAGTTATGAATAGGTCAGCTGTGGATCAGGAGGTACAGCGGGTCATCCATTAACCATAAGGTCGTCGGTTCAATCCCCGTTTCATCCCTAAACTCCCCCTGAGGGCTTCAGAAAATGAAACGTGATAGAGAAACCTCAGCGCTGAGTGAATGAGACGTTCTCTCTTCGCAGAGAAAGGTCAAGTGTACAAGCAGAAGAAGCCGACCATGTACCCGCCGTGGAACACCACGTTCGATGCCCACATCCACCGGGGGCGCATCATGAACGTGATGGTGAAGGACCGGACGGCCGAGCTGAAGTCCGAGGCCACGGTGGCTTTGGACTCGCTGGCCACGCGCTGCAAGAAGGAGAACGGCAAGCTGGAGATCTGGGTGAGTGTGTGTCTGTGTGTGTGTGTGTGTCTGTGTGTGTGTCTGTGCTGCCAAACTGTGACCAGCCTGAAGCCACAAACTTCCCCTTTTCATTCCAAGTTGTAACGTTTGCTTCACAGTTTGTGTTTCTCTCGGTTTCAGTTGGAGCTGAAGCCTCAAGGCCGCCTGCTCATGGAGGCCAGATATTACCTGGAGAAGAGCGGTGAGTGGCTCCGCCCCCTGCAGAGCGTGGCTCCACCCACTGCAGAGCGTGACTCCACCCACTGCCTCCCACTACACAACTCACTGAGACACATGTTCACACACAGATACTAATAGAGAAGCTGAAACTACCATCAAAAGAAAAATCAGTGGCAAAAGCAAAATGTGCGAAACCGAAAGTGGAAATGAAAGATTATAGGATGTGAAATTAAAAGGGTGGACGGTCGTCTTAAGAAAAGAACAGTTTGTCTTATTTCTAACGCTCAGTGAACTTTGTGGTTTGTCTTCTCAGAATTTACTCAAAACAATAGTTTCAGTTTCCAAAAACATGAAAATGCATAATTTCCACATGCAGCCCAAAGTCAAGCAGTTCAAGCTTCCATTTTTTATTTGAAACCTTAATTTCCCACATTTTACTCTTTAAATACTTTAATTTGACCGAACTACCTTTTTGAGAGAGTACTTTAAATGTAGTTTTGGTTTAAATATTATCAAAATAAAAGTCAAAGTGATGATAAAGGCGTAAAACAATCCACATGTTCTGCTCAGTCCTGTATCCTGTGTCTTTAATCCTCTCGGCCTAATTACATTTTCTCAAACTAAAAATAAAAGTGTGGACCCTCTGCTCTGCTCCGGGGGTTTAGTGTTTTGTTTTGGATCCTCTTCTCTGACGCCGAGGCCGGAGAAGAATCCATCTCACGATTCTATATTTAGACCCCGGCCCATTAGGGAATCCACCTCTCAGGACGACAGGTGGCCGAGCGGCTGACTTGACCTTGACTGACCTCTGTGTTCCAGACGCCGCGGGTCAGACGGAGGGAGACCCGGAGTCGGAGCCGGAGAGAGACGGCTTGTTCGCCCTCCATCAGCGGCGCGGGGCCATCAAACAGGCCAAGGTCCACGTGGTGAAATGCCACGAGTTCAGCGCCACCTTCTTCCCTCAGCCGACCTTCTGCTCCGTCTGCAAAGAGTTTGTTTGGTACGCGACAGACCTGAGATCAGTCATTCAAATCAAATGTGTATCACAGAATTTTCTCCGTCTAATCGGTTTGTCTGCACCGCAGGGGTCTGAACAAACAGGGCTACCAGTGCAGACGTAAGTCTCAGGAGGAATTCTAACGATTTGCTTCTAGTTCCTTCCCCCACGTGTCTCACCCGCTCGTCTCTTGTGTCTTTCAGAATGCAACGCAGCGATACACAAAAAGTGCATCGACAAGATTATCGCCAAATGTACGGGTTCCGCCATAAACAGCAAAGAAACGATGGTGAGTGGGCAGTCTCATATACAGCAGGTGTAACAACTCAGGTTCCCAGGATGCATTGCTCTTCATCCAAGTCCAACACTTCCTCCGTGTGTTGTATCAGACATTAGACACAACAACCTTCCAGCTGCTGTTTGGATAAACCATGTGTTTCTACCCCAGGCCTCAGAGTTCAGCTGTGTGATGTTGTGTGTCTCTCTTCAGATCCACAAGGAGCGATTCAAGATCGACATGCCGCACAGGTTCAGAGTCCACAACTACAAGAGTCCCACCTTCTGTGAACACTGTGGGACGCTGCTGTGGGGACTCGCCAGGCAGGGGCTCAAATGTGAGGGTGAGAGGCGGGAGCTTTATGATTCTGTAGATTTGTGCATTGTGTTGATGTCAGATACTGGACTCGTGTTGTGTAGATTAAAGTTTAACGCATTGCTTTGTGAGGAGGAGCCTGAG
Source organism: Pleuronectes platessa (assembly GCF_947347685.1). Lineage (NCBI taxonomy): Eukaryota > Metazoa > Chordata > Actinopteri > Pleuronectiformes > Pleuronectidae > Pleuronectes > Pleuronectes platessa. Next base: position 17,436,418 of record NC_070647.1, on the reverse strand, counting down.
AGAAAGTGTTTCCCTGCTGCAGTGAGGGAAATGTGAACATTATTATTCCCTGGTGACAAGAAATTGTTATATTCCCCCTATTCTAAACTAGAGGATGATATCTCAAGTATTTGATTCAACTCCTCTTCATGTCTATGAGCAAATCAGATTATAAAACATTATATTTCAAAATGGTGTCTTCTTCTTCTGGTGCAGAGTGCAGCATGAACGTTCATCACAAGTGTCAGTCGAAAGTGGCCAACCTCTGTGGCGTCAACCAGAAGCTGATGGCTGAAGCTCTGGCCAACATCGAGAGCATTCAGCAGGTAAAATAATAAAAACACCTCGGGAGAGACGTGATGTGATCGACATGTTGGATCACGTCTGTTTGACCTTTGACCTTCAGGCCCGAAGCACCAAAGACAATGAGATCATTGGTCGAGAAGGTCCAGTGGGCGTCGGCCAGGCAGGAATAGTCCGAGCTCCGTCGGGGTTGATTATGGGATTACCGGCCAAACCATCTCCTGCAAACAAAGGTAAACAAACTCTGACATCTTCCTTTTCATCTCACACGTTCATTTCCCCTTAATTCTTCAACAACGTGCACATGTGTGTTTTCTGACCTGCTCCCCTCTGGCAGAGGTGCTGGGCATCTCGTGGGACGGACCCACAGACGACAGCGGGTCGCTCGCTGAGGCGTCGAGACAAGAGGAGGAGCCACTGTACGCCGTCCCGAGGAAGGACCACCACCCCAAGTTCACCGTGGAAGACTTCGTCCTGCACAAGATGCTCGGGAAGGGCAGCTTCGGAAAGGTACCGGAATTCATCCAACAACGATTAACACGGCTTTGATTATGTTGTGAAGCTTTAAGAATCTTTCTAATGGTCACAAGAAATAATATATAAACTGATCCCAGCCAGTTTCCACAGAAAACCACAGATTGTCCTGAGGTTCTCTTTGTGTTCCAGGTGTTTCTGGCCGAGCTGAAGAAGAGTGGGCAGTTTTTCGCGGTCAAGGCTCTGAAGAAGGACGTGGTGCTGATGGACGATGATGTGGAGTGCACGATGGTGGAGAGGAGGGTTCTGTGTTTAGCCTGGGAGAACCCCTTCCTCACGCACCTGTACTGCACCTTCCAGACCAAGGTGAGGACCAGGCACGAGGACACGAGGGAGCAGGGGACGTTCTCTCCACGGCCTCTGATGTTTCTCGGTTCTTGTTCTCAGGAGAACCTGTTCTTCGTGATGGAGTATCTGAACGGAGGAGATCTGATGTTCCACATCCAGAGCGTCCGCAAGTTTGACCAGCACAGAGCCACGTATGTGAACAACCTCAAGGATTAACTTAATACATGAAGATGCATGACTGTAGTTTTTAACTGTTCAGAAGCTTCTTGGAGAGAGACGATCGTGAGGGAGGAGATAAAACAACCACTTGATGTTTTCCTCCTCTTCTTCTGTGTTTGTCTGTGCAGCTTCTACGCAGCCGAGATCATCTGTGGGCTCCAGTTCCTCCACTCGAAGGGAATCATCTACAGGTAGAGTCTCAGCTGGAGCCGGAGACAAACATTTGAAATCAGTGACCCACAGTTTTCTGACTTCCTGCCTGCCTGCGTCCTCAGAGACCTGAAGCTGGACAACGTGCTGCTGGACTCTGAGGGTCACATAAAGATCGCAGACTTCGGGATGTGCAAGGAGAACATGCACGACGACCTGAGGACCTCCACCTTCTGTGGGACGCCCGACTACATCGCCCCCGAGGTGACCACACTTCATACTCCACCTCAGACTGTCATCACTTCACGTGACTTCACAATCAGCTGTAAGGCACCTGGTCAGATGGTTTCTCTGTGTGTGGATCAGATCCTGTTGGGGCAGAAGTACAACAGCGCGGTGGACTGGTGGTCGTTCGGCGTGCTGCTCTACGAGATGCTCATCGGTCACTCTCCGTTCCACGGCCGCGACGAGGAGGAGCTGTTCCAGAGCATCCGCACGGACAACCCTGTGTATCCCTGCAGCCTCCACAAGGACTCCAAGGACATTCTGGTCAAGGTCAGAGAGTGTGTGTGGGTGTGTGTGTGTTTGCATGTGTGGGTGTCTGTGTGTCGGCTGTATGATTCTCAGTATCAGGGGAATTCATTATTCCCTTGACGCAGTAATTCTATGATTCAGGTTTTGTGTAAGTGAAAAGCTGTTTGAATTCTTTCACCTGGAAATGTCAATGTTTATATTTTGTCAAGTTAATTAATAAATTACTAAATAAATATATGGCTGTATACTTAGTTAAGTATATATTTACTTCAATAGTAATAATACATACCGTACGTACATATACACACACAAACAGATACATATAATTTATGTGAGCAGCAAATGGAATCAGTGAAATCTGAAATTGGCAGTTTAAGCAAGTAGAAAGAAAATGTATCTGCAATAATTTTTTTGATAATCAGTTAAGTGACATAACAGTTACAAGATTATCTTTGTCACATATATTAGTTAATTAAATATATTTTGCTTAGTTGGGTAAAGTAATTTAATAAAAGCTTTGGGCTTTGGTATATTTTAATCTGCAGGTTTGTTTCTAATTTTATAAATTAATTTAAACATTTGAATAAGTGATCAGCAACAGAAGCATGGCTCTGAAGTGTAACTCCAGATGTTTGTGCTGCAGCTGTTTGTCAGAGAACCTGAGGAGCGGCTCGGAGTGAAGGGAAACATCAGGGAGCACGACTTCTTCCGCACCACCGACTGGGACGCCCTGGAGCAGCGGCAGGTGGCGCCGCCCTTCAGGCCGACCATAGTAAGTACAGCAGGGCACAAGACCTAACCATGTGTTGGAAGTATTTTAAATTAATTAGAGCTCGACTAAAATACAGATAGAGATGTTTAATAAATATCTTCTTCTTCCCAGTCGTCTCCCAGCGACTGCAGCAACTTCGACAAGGAGTTCATCAACGAGAAGCCTCGTCTGTCGTGTGCCGACCGGACTCTGATCAACAGCGTGGACCAGACCATGTTCCAGAACTTCTCCTTCGTCAACCCGGGGGTCAATCGCATGGCAGCACGCTGACCTCTGACCTCTAACCTCCACACCGACAACCTACTACCTACAAACCAGCCGCTCGGTCACGAACAAGCACTTCACTGCAACTACAACTAAACTTCAGACACCGAATGTCCCAGAGCTCGACTGCATCCACGAACATGACTGTGATGAGGAGCATTACCCGGGGGGGGGGGGGGGGGGGGGTTACAAACACAACTGTGAAGGGATATTTGATGCACTTATCTCTGCATTTTTAAACAAAACTCAAATAAGACACGGATATCTTTCAGAAAAACTTCTGTGTTTGAGGCGAAGAAGAAAAACAAAGACTCTTTACAACCAAATCTAAAATCCACGAAGGAATCAATTAGAACTCCATCATTTCAATCACCTTTAGGTTTAAAAAGAATAAAATGAATCACCTGAAGAATCCCCGGTTTGAACCTGAACTCACCTTCGAGCTGTTTATCCAGAGAAAACGTGTTTGTAATAAACTCGTGGTTCCTCGTCATAATTTATTAATTCCACTTTGTCCAGAAAAGTGTTTTGAATGTTGAACGAAGGTTATTGTGAACGAGGTACTTAGATCCCGAGATACTCCAGTTTTTTGACTCATGTACAATAAAATGTGTGTTGTTGTTTTTTGGACGACACTTGTGTAGTTTTACTCGTCAGACACACAAAGAGAGCGGAGGAGACACCATCTGTTTTTCCACTGGACTTTTCTCTTAAAAACACATTTTAAAAAGGTTAATGGAAATTAAAAAGGAGGAGAAAACTGTTGTTTTAATTATGAAAAATTATGTTTGTGTTATTGTGATGTGAGGACGTGACAGCTCCTTTTAAGTGAAGCTAAAACATCTGGATCGCCCCCTAGTGGCTGGCTGCAGTATAGATCATATACCCCTCCTCCTCCAGGCTTGCAGATGAGACTAAACTAAAAAGTAAATAATTAGTTATTTGATGCTAAAATAAACTTGGTGAGTCGACTTGATTGACTCACGATTGGTCGAGTGCTCGTCTCAGTGGGACGTGGACACCCTGACTCCACAGACTCTGACTCTAAATGACCTCGGAGATGACTTTGCTTCAGTGGGAGGAGGTGGAGACGCGTCGTCCATCTTTATTTAGTCCACAGACAGAACACGGCGCCTGCAGGACACGTCTCCAACCACTGAAACTGATCATATTTAACTGCACACAACAGGAAACTGAGTCATTTCTCTTTCTGCCTCGTGACGTGAGACCTTCAGCCTCACGTCACCCTGCGTCACTCTGGGATTTCAAATGGAAAATCAAACTTACATCCACCAAACCTCCATTTTTAACCTCAAATTTCACAACCAGTTAAGTTTCTCCATCCGATTCCATCACATGACACAAATGACCACACTGGGATTTTTTCCATCTCCGCACATTTATTTGCATTTCCCCCAGTGGACTCCATTCAGAGCTCGGGGACAAGTTTCAAAGTAAGACGTGATATCAGTAGTTTTTTCTGCCTCTGCCTTATAAAGCAACACATTCCAGTTACTGCATATTTATAACAACACTTAAATACAGTTATGATCCTGAATGAAACCTCGTCTTGTGTGTAGATTGTGTGAAGTTTCATTCAGCAGGACTACACAAACACAATGGAACCGATGTCCATGGGATTTTGTGGAGGAAGTTCCGAAATCAGCGAGATCGAGAATAATTTCATGGATCTTAATGAAAACCAGAAACTTTTAGGGGTTTCATTTTTACGAGTGTGTGAACTTTGGTGCAGATACAAATTAAAATCTGCATCTGGTGAATTTAAATGTGTTTTCATAGCACGGGTAGTAATGAGTGACAAACTTAAATTGACTTTACATTCCTCGTGTTCAACGGTGGAGACACGGACAAGAAAACAAAATAAGTTAACGACTCTTCAGATCGGGCTTCGATTCTTAACTTAAATAAACTGGTGGAGTCAATTCTTTAAATACTTGGCATAGAAACAACCGGATGGCTGTTGTGTACTCGCACAGGAAAAAGGGTTGTGTTGATAAATGTGTGAGTCCAGAGCAGCGTCTCCTCGTGCGTCGGTCCAGAGAGAATCCAGGAACTTTGTCGAGAGTCAATAGAACATTTTACTTTCATATCTTATTTGTGATGAATAGATTATGGTTGAGAAGAAGCTGCATTGGTCCCAGTAAAGAGTCTGATACTGGGACTATTTCTATAATATTCGTCTGAAATGGCTTGTGAGTTCCACAGGATGAACCCTTTAGTCTTTGTGCCCCCCCGTCTTCCCATCACAGGTTTCGATGACTAAGCGATTTCTCCACAGAGTTTAACTTTACACTTCTCTACTTTAAATAAGACGTAGGTTGTTTTCGCAGGAGGCAACGTGGTGAAATTAAATTGAATGATTCACTGTGTGTGTGTTTCCAGCATCAGTGAGGAAGTGTTTGGGTCTTCATCGCCTCCTGGTGGTGGCGGTGGCAGTACTGCAGTTGATGTTGCGGCTGAGCTGGGGGAAGTGTACGGTGGGCGTTCTGGACGTGGGCCCGTAGAGGCCGAGGTTTCTGGCTGCGGCCGACTTCCTGGGCTGCTTCACGCTCGGGAACGGGGAGAAGACTTGCTGCTTCGGGGCGGAGGAGGAGGCGGAGGAGTTGAGCGCTGGCGTTGACGGCGAGGAGGAGATGTGTGATTTGGAGGAGGAGGAGACAGAGGAGAGAGAGGGCGTGGAGGGGCAGGGGGTTTTATAAAAGGTGGAGGAGGCGGGAAGGGAGAGAGCAGACAAGCTGTGGGCTGATGAAGAGGAGGGAAGACAGGATGTGGAGTCTGGTGTCGGAGAGAGGGAGCAGGGGGAGGGGGAGGGGGGCGGACTGGAGGTGGGAGAAGGGAGGCAGGAGTTGGAGGAGTGGTGAGCTGCAGGAGAAGCAGCCGAGTCAGAGCCGGTGATTCTCTCTGAACCGGAGGAGTCGGACTCTTTGTGTCTGCGTGAGGACGGAGGAGGAGGGGGGAGCAGAGGGAACTGGGCGGCGGGGGGGCTCAGGCTGGACTCGTCCTCTATCTCCAGAAACGCCAGTTGCACCATCACCTCCGACACCCCCGCTGCCTTCGTCTCCTCTGCAGCCGGTGGAGCTTCCTCACAGACAGACTCTGTACGGGAGACATCAGGAGATGGAGAGACAGAGCCGTCTCCTCCATCCTTCTGCTCCTCATCGTCATCTTCCTCCTCAATCCTCCCCTCCTCTTCACTCTCCAACCTCACTGATCCTCCTTCCTCCTCCTCCTCCTCCTCCTCCTCATCGTCCCTTTCCTCTGAATCCCCAAAGCCCAGCTGTGCTCGAGCTCTGGCCATGTTCCTCCGATGCACCCGGACATGAGCACGCCACGGTGACCCGCCCGGGGATCCGGTGGAGGGCAGCGAGCCCAAGCGCTGCCGGGCCGGGGAGCCCTGACCCTGGGGCAGGAGAGCCGGTCGAACCCCTGGCAGAGCGGAGGGGCTCGTGGTGGACGTGGGTCTGGAGCCCCGGGGGCCTCCGGTCGGCGTGCGGCCCAGAAGGAGGTGGTTGATCACAGCGCTGGACGGGTTGAGCTGGGAGGCGAGGACACGTGTGGCCGGGCACTTGTCTGGATGGACGGGGAAGGGGACAAAGACAGAGACAGGATTAAAGCAGATAGAATATAAGCTCTTAAATTTGTGTTTTAGCGTAAAACGATGATAGAGAAAGAAGAGAAAAGTGAGAGAGCAGCTTTATGACCGATGTGTTGATTTCACTGATAAACATCCTGTTGATGTTCTAAGTCAATGTTTGCGGAGCAGCACTAAGCTGTTGCCTAAAGCCGACACCAGGGGGCGTCCTGGCTTTTCCTCTGAGGATTCATCCATCGAGCATCTTACAGGTTTTGAGTAACTGGTCCAGAACATCCTGATTTCTCCGCCTCCAGCTACAAACACTCACATTATATAATATGTACAGTGTTTTCTGGACCTGTTCCCAGATCTGGAATGTAAACACGACTTCATGGAAGCCGAGCGAGTGTTTCTGCTGCGATTAGACCGACGGGAGAGGAGGGTGAGCTCAGATGCTCGTGTTTGAAGGGGAATAAAAATCAGATCCGCCTGTAATACTGTTACACAAGCAGCATATCTTAATGAAGGTTAGAGAGAAAGAAATGGGTCAGAAAGAAAATCCCCCAAAAAACAAAACACAGCCACAGAAACAAGAATCATCTTTAAACTGGAGACACATTTCAAAACTGTCGGGCTCTAATAGGAACTCTAAAAAGCATTTATTGTTAAAACTGAAACATAATAATAAATATACAGCAGCTAGATTCACAATCACAGCTGGAGATTTACTGGAACTGGAAAGTTATTAAACCGTCTGACAGTCGTGACATGTGTCTCCATATAAATGTTCATTATTGTTAATTGATTATTGATTATAAACCAAGTCCAGCCATCACCAGACAAACCAGCTGCAGTTTCCTTTACCAGAGTTCAAATCTTCGCCTTTTAAAAGATATCCATGTTTGGTTTCCTGTCTTTATTTCAGAGGTGGTCTTTTAATGTGAGAGCACGACTTGTTGATTTCCCTTCATGACCAGAGTCTGCTTCCCTCCTTTAAATCATCTGATTGCTTCTAAAACACCCATTAAATCGTCGGAGACCCTGAATTAATTCCCAGAACACCCGGTTTCAGAAGGTTCGACCTCAGTACCCTCGGCTCGGTGGTCGGTGCGGTCGCTGTGAGGCTCCGGGAGAACTCCTGGACGAGTGGGAGCTTCAGGTCCAAATCCTACGAGTCACATCATCATCATCATCATCATCAAAACCTTCTGTTGTGTGTTTTCATTGTTCTGGGAAGGATTTCATCTTTACGCCTATTCGCAATTTTAATAACAGAACTTTTGATCTTTGAATAAAGACCTTGTCTGTGTTGAGAACTCTAGAAACTTTACTTTTAAACTCTTTATTCTCTCGAGAATAATTTGTTCTGAAAGATCAGAGGTTTGTATTTATACACAAGAAATCACTGCAGCCTAGAAGGAAGTTTGGTTATTGTATCATAAAGCAGTGGAAATACGCACCTTGCCGTCATGCACCTTACCCATTAAAACCATTAAAACCATTAAAACCATTAGAGTCACAACTAAAGCTGCTCCCTGCGAACATGAATGTGAAACAATGACCAGCTGCAGCCTCTCCTCTCTCACCTGTGCGTATGTACAGCTGCATCGCCTGCTGCTGCTGCCGCCTCTTGATGCGGGTGTACTGCTTCTTGAGGGCGTAGATGTCGGTGCTCATCCTCTCCATCATCATGCTGTTGATGGCAGCTTGGTGCTCCGCCCTGGCGCCTCCTCCTGCGCCTCCTGCTCCTCCGGCTCCCACCGCGCCGGGCTCAGCTCGGAGAAGTTTCCCTGCTCTGATCGCTGGTCTGGAGGAGAAAGAGAGGTTCAGGTTCTCAGGTTCACGTCTTTAACACGACATCAAAATCTTCTTTTTACCACTTTACACTTTGACTTGAACACAGGAGAGTTTAAGAGATTAGGGTCAAGAGCTAAAAGGTTAAGATTGGACCAAACTACATGAGTCAGACATAATCCAATGAGGCTTTTTGGGTCTTTAAAGCTTATTTTCTGACTTATTACAGCTTCAGTCTTCTTTAATCAGCCGACAACTCAAGAAATAAAACTAAGCATCAGAGAAAATCCTCTTGTTTGTCTCTCGGTCATTTGTTCCAACGTGACTGTGATGTTTATTGATAATCATATTTCTCTTTTTAAGTTTCCATTTCGAACCAGGTCAAGTCGCTCTGTTAAATCTCTCTGGAGCGTGACGCCTCCTGCTTCAGATCTTAAACTAAACCCTGAGGTTGTTTGCCTGTTTCCTGCTCGTAAGAGTCGCCGGAGGAAGAGGAAGAGGAAGATGATCAGAGATGGAGTTTGTACTCTGAGTTGAATTGGGGGCATAACATGAGGACTTGGGGCAACAGCTCGCCTGAAACTACTTGTCAGTTTATCTCTGCCTCTTTAAATCCTGTGTGTCGTGTCCACAGTCGGTCGCACTGACCTTTCAGATGTTTCTGATACCTCTGCAGCTCGGGGGCCAGCAGGCCTCCCAGGGGCCCCAGACAACCCAGTGCAGTCACCACAGAGTCCTCGTCGTCCATGTCGGCATCATCATCGCTCTCCCAGCTGCCCAGACCCCCACTGGAACGAGAGAATAACATCTTCATCACCACCTCTGTCATCATCACACCTTTTTACAAAGATTTTAACCGCTTTATGTTTCTCTCTGTGATTGCTAGTTAGCAGGATTATGCAAAAACTACTAAAACCAAACATACAATGAATCAGCAGTAGAAGTGAAGCTGAGTTTATTTTGGTAAAATCAGAAGCTTCCAAATCTTATCATAAAGAAAAAACAAACCTTCCATTGGATTTGACTGCGGTTGGGAACGGAGTGATGTTGTACGTGTATTTCTCTCTGAGCTCAGCCAGCTGAGGGAAAGGAAACACTGCCATGGAGTAAACCTCCTGATGGACAGAGGAGAAGAGGGGGGGGGGGGGGGGGGGGGGGGGAGAAGTACTTATATGAAGTTAACAACATCTCAAAAGGTGTTTAAGGAGCTGTGAGCAGATTAGTTTATCTCTTACCTGCATGAGCTCAGCGGGTTCGATGAGGTTGTGCTCCAGCATCTCCTGAGTGAGACATCCCATGGTGCTGTAGAACTCGTCGGCTGACTGACAGAACTCGATCCTCCTGCAGAGGGAGGGAGGGAGGTGTGTCAGCAGGATTACACAAAAACTACTGAGCAGATTGCCATGAGTCTTGGTGGAAGGATGAGAAATGGGCGAACAATGAAACCTCCGAACAGGCTGTAATTCAAACTGAGGCCCACTTACTCTCCCAGTCGCTCCCAGATGGCGATGGCGACTCGAAACAGCACCTCTGACCCCTCGAAGAAAACCGAGTCCCAGATCTTCAGCACGGTGGAGGCCGGCAGGCAGGTGGCGAACATGGTGAGGAACCACTGCATCGTGAAGACGTTGGTCAGCGGAGGCTCGTAACTGCCTGGAGGAGGAACACAGGGGGAAGGATTAGAACACAACTCGACCTGGATTATAACTTTTCTTTTGCCTCCATCTATTTGATCTGACGTGTACCTCCAGCGTCTCTGTTGGCTGCTTTCTGAAGGTGGTGCAGGTGCTGGGAGAGTCTGGGCAGCTTCACACGCAGAAGGTCTCTGAAAACGGCCATGTCCACTGACGGGAGGAGACGTGACAGAGTGAAACGATAAACTCGACAATAAGTGTTTATTCTCTTCAAAGCGCTGACACAAAAAAAACAGTGTCTATTTACCTGACAATGCTCGAAGGTTGTTGGCAAAATAACTCTCTGGCAGCACTTTGTCAATCAGGTAGATCATCACCTGAAAACAACAAAGAGCAAAAAAGACATGTACACAATTTTAAGCATTTTATCGTATTTTTCGAATCTGTATTCTTGTGTCTCAGTTTTAACACAACCACACACATCACTGTGTGTAGCTACCTTCAGTGCGTCGCTCTCGTCGCCCTCTGTGACCTCCAGGATGAGAGCAGCCAGCACATTGAATCCTTGGCAGTAGCCCACACTTTTATTCCAGCGGGCGTAGGCCAGCAGCACCCTCTTCAGCACCACCCGGTCCTGCTCCCCCTCCTGGCCACAGTACGAGCTGCAGCCCGTCCTGTGCAGGTCCTGGACACCAGGAGGAAGCAGAGTTATAGATTAGTTTAATACTGGCCGGTGCTTTAACTGGGACAGAGAGAGGAGGACAAACACAGACAGGCTGAAGAATGGACTTTGTCTCGACGGTAATCGCTCTGTTGACTGCTGAGTCATCGAGAAATGGAAAAGATCTCTGGTGTTTCCATGAGGCAGTGATGACGTTCACTGACGACAGCAGCTCAGTACATTTCTCTAACTTATATATAAACCACAAGAGCAGATTCAATTTCGTTTTATGAAAAGAAAATTACTATAAAATCCTCACTGCACATAAACCAAGTAGGATGAACACAAGTTGTATAACTTCGCTCTGCACACAAACAGTAAGAAGTGACAGTGGATTGTAGAAGTGAGTAGAAGGAGGAGGAGTCTCTAATGACAAGGAGTCAGTCTGAAGAAGCTCTGGAGCATCAACACAGGACGTCAGGGGAATCGAACCTTAGGAACAGGCAGGTTTACGATGGTGCATTAGTTGTACTAAAGTATTAATGTGTTGTTGGCGACTCTGAAAACTCTCAACACAACACTTCAAAAGTTTCTGTCTCTTTCTGTCTCAATCGACATGTTTAGAAATGCTGAGGTTTCCACACTGAGCCCCATGCTGCTGACTCAGGACATACGCAAACACACAAACACACAAACAGGCATATTTGGCTCAACCCCATCCCCCCCCCCCAAAACAACACTCTGTTTACCTTTACGATTTGGATGCCGAGGGAGTCATCGTCCGGGTTGCTTCGCTCGTTAAAGGCGAAGCGGAGCGTCTTGTCCCAGTCGATGGAGATGGTGTGGAGGTACTGGTCCGCGAGAGTTAGCCAGACCTGCACAGAGACGACAACGGTAGATACACAAAGAATCAGGAAGTGTCCACAAAAAAACAACCATGACCTCTAACTGTCAGTAGAAGAAGACAGTCAGAGAAATGATTCCAGTATCGGGACGGACAAGATACAAATATGATGACTGTGCTGTTTTCCTCTGGTGTCTCTTCCCTGTGTGTTTCACTCTGACTCAATTTGTTCTGTGTCATTTCATTGTTCTTCTCCTCTGACGAGATTAAAGTCTTCACTTCCTTTTGCTTTTGCTCGCTCGTCCCAAGAGAGAAACTTTAGATGTCTGATAAATGAATCAGACAAAGTGCTGCTGCTGATTAACCACGTCTGGAGGTTAATAATTAAAAAAAGAATAACACACTTTCCTTGGCGTAGCACAAATTGATGTTTTGTTGATTTGCTTCTTTCTTGAAGAATAACAAAGTCATACTTAGTTTAAAAGTTACACACCCTCTTCCTCCATTCCTTTGGTATCCCAGTAGAAAGCCTGGCCACTGATTTAAGAGCGTCGTACCACTAAAGAGAAGAAAACACACACATGGTTTATCACATTATCACACACACACACACAACCATTAGAAGCAGTGAACAAATAGTATTAGACAAACTGAGGCCTCACCTGCTGGAATCCATTCTTTCCCACCGATGGTTCGATGGTGAACTTCAGCCTCGTGTCGACTCCTGTTAACAGTCAAACACATTCGGTTTCACTGATCTAGAATCAGATTTGAGGGACTTTCTGGGACAGGGGAGGACAGGAGAGGACAGGAGGACGTCTCTGAACGGTCATATGGGAGCTTAGGGGTTTAGTTTCAGCACAGATATGAAAGATGAGAACAATAACACGTGTTCAGCTTCTATTTCTTTATTTGATTGAAAAGAAATGAACGCAGTTTGGTGCTGTGATGTGTCGCTGTCCACTTCCTGGTGGTGCTGAACTCGCGTGACTGTAAGTACACAAACTTCTTTAGAGAATATCTAGAACTAAATCCCCCCCCCCCCCCTCTTTCTCTCCCAGTTTCCTTCCACGAAGATCAAACGGAAATGAAATGCTGATCTGAAGTTAAGAGGGAATATCCCGACATGTTTTTTCGGCTCTGAGCCAAACTGCGGCCATTTCTCCTCCTGCTCCTCCTGCTCCTCCTCCAGCAGCTCGCTCCCCGGAGAGAATCCACCTGCTCCCGATCCCACGAGGAGGAAGGAGACGATTCTCTCTTCAGTTAAACAAAAGCCTCCATTATAAAGAATAAACGACAGAACGTGTTTAACCTGTTCGGTCCGTGTCTGTCGTTTCCTCCTGCGCCATTCTGTGTTCCGTGGTTTCCTCTCGGAGCTTCGGGAAGAGGATTAACGCGGAAACACCCCTCCCACTTCCCGGTCCCAGATTAGACCCACACCGCGGACACGACGCGGGGAACAAGAGGACAACTCCATCATGACGAGAGACAAACTGGTTTCTATGGGATTTAAACTAAACCAGTTCGAAGGAGGCTGGAAATGACAGCGATTCGTTTGATGCCCGGGAAGTTTCTAACTTTCTCGCTGCTCCCAGTCCAGCTGATGTTTTCTGTTCTTACTTATATCTTTAAATTCTATCTTAGAAATAAATCAAAACTGTAATTATTGTAAAGATATAAATAAAGTAAAAGATCCACAAAAGTAAAGACTTCATGCAAATTATATAAAAGGTGTCAAATCAATGCCCAGTCATTCCAGTATCAGATAGACACACGTCACTGGGTATTTGTCTGACCTGTGATTTCCATCATGCTAAGAGATTTAAATTGGGATCAAAACGAGCTCATGTGACACCTCAAGTGGGTCATCTGCTTTTATCACAGGAAGAACATTCATGAAAATAACTTTAACACCCTGTATATCTGCCTAATTGGCCATAATTATCTAAAATTGTATATCTGTGGACTCAAACACTTCACCTATCTCTGTCTCTCTGCATGGAGGTGAGGAGATAATGAGTACATCTTCCTTTATTGGTGAACTATCCCTTTAAGCAGCAGCAGCAGCCACAGGATGCAGTGACACCATTAAAACCACCGACTAACGGTGTTATAGCCTGCACCACTACTACATTACAATGCATTAAACCAGGTGATAGACCGTGCCATGCTTTGCTCATCGGGTCGGGTCATGCGTGTGGTGTCACCTGGCTCCAAGGTGCAGAGCAGCCGGGGAGCACTCCTGGAAATCCCGTTCCGCTTCTTCAGGACGTTGCTGATGATGTTACCGACCCCTCCCGATCCCTGCTGCCGCTGCCGCCCGCCCGCCCTCGGCCTCCTGCCGGCGGCGGGGAGCCGCTCCTGCCTCATCGGGAATCAAACCGATCGCTCCCCTCACATCGTCTCCACCCGCTCGGTTTCAAGTCTTTCTTTGGGTGTTCTTCGGAGATGGAGAAGCCACCGAGGGGAGCAGAGAGAGCAGCGGTTCCTCCGAAGATATCGATTGGTTTGAATTCTCTTCCGGTGATGGTGAGTTTCCGATTTGAGCTCAAATAAACGTCACATCTCCGGGTTCATCCTGACGCTGCGGTGACGTCCAGGAAATCACGAGCTCACTCTCAGATATCCTCATTAAATACGATTCAGAAAAATGGCAAAACGAAGTAATTTCAGGAGGAAGAAGCGGTTTGTGCAGCTGATGCTCAACACCTCCTACTCCTCATCCTCCTCCTCTGGTCCAGCGTCACCAGGAGGAGGTGCGAGGATGGAGGGATGCGGTAGGATGGAGAGACACGTGGGGAGGAGACAGAGGAGGATGAGGTAATGGTGGAGGAGAGGAAGAAGAGGGAGGAAGAATAGATTTCTGTGGTTGGCCCACTTGTACAACGGAACAAATCCCAGCTTATTGAGACAATAAATACATTTTAAAGTGAACGGGCTTTTTGAGACACTGAGATTGAGACCAGGAGAGAAGACACACGTTCTGTAGACAACCCACAAAAGATTTTATTTATAAGATTTAAAAACAGCAAAGTCCCAGTGGATCAGCCCCAGAACTGGGACAGGATCTGATTTAAATAGAGCTGCTGCCACAGAAAAAAATAACCAACATTTGGGACAATGTTCTATAACCAAAGGACATTAGTTTGTCCTATTTACTCACATTTTAAAGACATAAAAAGTATTTGTACAAGCTCTTATCTCAACCAGCTGGTTTACTGAAACAGCCTCTTAACTAGTCTGAATATAAAATCTGTAGAGCGGCTGCACACAGAACAGAACTCAGCTTTTAACCAGAGTACATCTCCCTGATTTGAGCTTCTTCACACTGACCTCAGAGTGGATTTTAAATTACTTAAAAGTAAGGTTGTGAAAAGTATTCAATACTTCCCGTGTTTTAAACAATATTATCTGTCAATTTCATTTTTTTATATTAACGAGAAGAACCGAAAAGGATCTGCACTCAGATGTTCAACCCAACGCTGCATTAGAGTAACAAAATACAAAAATCAGCTTATCAACTTATAATCAATCTGTCACAGATAACATAGCATGTTGAGTCCAGAGCTGCCACAACATGTAGAACAGAGAAGTGACACAGGGCTGTTTGCCTCCATCATGCCAATTTGGAAAAAGTACAAATAGGTGTCGACCAGAAAAAGAAAAACAAACATCTCCCTGAGCTTCAGAGAGTTCAGACAGGTAACACTGCATTAATATAATTTAATAAGAGTCGTTAATAGAAGCAAAGTGGCTTCTGATGCAATGATTTAATACAAATGAGCTTATAAAGTTTCCCCCAAGTGAAAAGCTGTAACTTCAGCAGATATCGTTGGCATTAATTATTATTTCAAGACCTTTTTACCCAGAAACAAGACCAACGTTAGCTCAGTCTGGTCTCAGTGTTTCTGTTGATAACACTTATCAGTGAGGAAGTGGCCTTTCCTGTTCTGAAGAAAGCAGGAGGCGGCTGTAGTGACCAGTAAGAGGGATTCTTTTAAATACTCACTGAAGTGGAAATAAAGGCACAGTCAGGCCAAAAACACACAAATAATAATAATATAATAATAATACAAAAACTACTGACAAATACCCATGCTTAGTGTATTTCACACCCACCTCCATGTGAGCCTCCACGCTGCGTGTTGAGAGAAGATTACAGTTTCAAAATAAAAGCAAAATAATAACATGCACCTCGATCCACCCTCAATTATTTCTTCATATGAACCAAACACTGAACCAGCTGAGCTCCTGTAGAGATTAAAGAAGGGTCTGCTGACACAGTGAACAGTGACATCTAGTGGTGAAGATGAGTATTGAAGCAAACTGAACGCCCCTCAACCTTTCAGGTCATTAGAGGAGAACAAACTGTGGCCTTCAGGTCACGTGGTACATTTCAGACCTGCTATTAACATCCGACCTGAGAGATGTGATCACAAGTGGAGACAAATAAGTTTGTTTGTTCACACCAGGTATTAAAATGTGACTGGAAAGTGACCACTTGTGATCAGATCTCACTTCTGAACCACAGACCAAGTTAACAGATGTGTGTGATGTCACAGTGTGTGTAGAGAGAGCTGAGATATAAAGTATGATATTCACTAATTAACAAAAAATATCAATCATTATGTGGCGACCAATTCAAAATGACCTCAACTTCATCCTTATCGTATTATCGTCACATTACTACAAACACCTCTTACACAACAGAGCCTTCAGGTGAAATGTTCTAGGAGCAGCTTCAAGGTTAAAGAGTGGAGAGACTGGGATATGAACATAAAAATACAACTCCCTACTTTGGGTCTGGGTCATAATCCACTATGTAAATTCACCACAGTAGTTTCCATACTAGCATATGATAGGACAACTAGTGAACACAATACTTTCACAGCTGTGTGACATTTTGTGCTTTTAGTTGCACTTGAAAATTATTTCTAAATTGACATCTAAGCCTGGGGTTGGTTTGCAGAGACAGTGAAAATATTAAAGATCAGATGAAACCTGATGATCACAAATAAACGTCTTATATGTAAAATGCCTTCTTATCTGGCACTTGTGGTTGTGAAAGTGTAGTTGAACAGCATCATAAAAACAAACAGTATTTGTGGTGAGCACCTCTTCCTGAAAGTCGACAATCATCAACGACACCATCTGCTTAAGAAGTGCAAAGAGAGAAGTGTGTGTTCTTACGTCGTTTGGGAGACACGGCTTGAAGACACGCTGTGATGATGTCGTAGTTCTTCTGCAGCTTGTGACAGAGTCGGTCTCGTCTCTTCAGCTGGCGGAGCAGCTTGGCCGACTGCAGGCCGGTGCGATACTTCACCTCCTGGATGATGGACTGCAGCTCTGCCGGGGCTGAGAGAGCAAAGCGGAAAGATATGAACCACAGAGACAACTCGGTTCAATCAGGGTCTCAACAGCACGGATGGATAATCTACCAGGGACGTTTCATTCCTGTTGTTTTCTGAGGTTCAAACAGGGAAACACTGACAAGTGACACAGACACAAACTCAGAAATATCACGTGAACAAGATAAAAAGATGCAGGTCCGACATCAGTCATTTTCTCGGCTCATCAAACTCTTTCTTACTCATTCTGGGTGATTTGTAAATATAAACCTTTGTTTTCAAGTTGTTCAGAAACACAACAGACACAGAGATATTCAGATACGTCTGTCCGAAATATGATATCATCTAAATAAAGCCACTTGATACAGTTTGGATGAACATGAGATGTCTGCTCAGATCAGAACATCACAGTCGTGTGTCCGTAGGCGAAGTGGAAATGAAAACCAGACCGCCCCCCCCCCCCCCCCCACCTTCTCCAATTTAGACAAAACCGTTCAGGCCCGAGGAACATCAGAGTTTTGACATCAGACCAATAAAAAACAAATGTGATGTCTCCCAAAGCAGTTATCAGTAACCCAAGAGAAACAGGTGATTATAAAAAATATATATAAAATATGGTATTTTTTTAAACCCCAATTTCCTCTTTAATCACTTGGAAGTTCACCCTCTTCCACAAGGAGGTCAAAGGTCACTCACCTTCATAACTTGGAGCATTAAGGATATTTGATCCTAATTAGCAGCCGACCCCTCAACAGATTATCACTCATCCTAACCACACACATCAGAGACAGAGGCCTCGTGTTCTCACTGATCTCTGAGCCTCTACCAGAGGCCGTCCTCCTCTTCCTCCTGTGCTGGCACTCGGCTCTGTTTAACTTGGGAGCCTCACATGTGCAGAGGACAAACAGGGAAGTCCCCGGCCGTGTTTGCTGTAAGATTCCGGTGTGACAGAGGAAACAAAAGGGCAGACGTGCCTTTAAAGACTCTGTGGCAACGTTTGAACACGAGCTGTCGACGCACTAATTAGTGTCCGAGTGTGTTTGTGTCTGAAAAGGTCTCAATGCTCTGGATTCCTTCCTTTGGGATCTGATCACACTGAACCACTGTTAACAACCGGTTTTACTGAAGGACACACGAGTGGATCACAAAACTAAAACTCTCAAATGTTCACCTCTGTTTCCCGTTTCTCCTCCAAAATGACTTATTGTAAAAAAAATCCTGTACTCATTTTCAGATCCACTGAATAAAGCCTTAATAATTTTGGTTCGTTATATGTATTTCCTTTTATACCTGTAACTTTCTACACTTTTGTGTATTTCCATATACGGCCTCGAGGCTCTGGATTTATTTGCCTTTAATTTATACAGTTAAACAAAAAGATAAACAAAGGCAGGAAATATTAAATGTTTAAAAAATAAAACATTTTTAAAGTTTCCTATCAAACGCCATCATTGTTTTTACACATTACTTATAAAACTATTTACAAATATGTCAGTTTTTAGCAGAAATACAAAATTATTATATTCTTATTGCGGAATGTCAACAATAAAACCTCTTTTTTACATTTAGCTAAATTATATCCAAATATATCATCCCCTCAAAGAGAGTAAATAGAAATTGAAGAGGACTCTTAACTTTGTGCTTATTGACAGTAAATTAGGAACTTTTAAAGATCCATATTTATTGTTATTGTAACTTCACAGTACATCCAGATGTTGAAGCCCCAGCAGCAGCACCCCCTCCCCTCCCCGCACTGCCCTCACCTTTCTGGGCCAGGTAGTTCATCTGATGCCGCCGGGTGTGCTTCTCCTGGAGCTCCTGCAGGAAGCTGGACCCGGAGTTGCTGCGGCCCAGGAAGCATTCGGACCCGGACGCCTCGGTGGAGCTGTCCCAGCTGTCCACGTTCCTCCGGCCGCTGTACGTCTCGTACAGCTCGACCAGGAGACAGTCCACGATGGAGCTCCTCGGGGCTCGGAGGGCATCGCAGCGGGACTCGGAGTTGTTGTTGTCGGCAGCCCGGGTGCCAGGCAGCGGCGGCGGCGGCGGCGGCGGCGGCGGCGGTGGAGCCGTGCCCCCGCCGGGGAGCTGCTCCTGTCGTCCCGGAGGTGATGATGTGTCACTCGGGGACGCGGCGGCGGGGCTCGACCACCGCTGGAAGCCGGAGAAGTCCTCCTGCACGGCGGCGGCGGAGTTGACGAACACGTCGCTCTCGTCCTCGGACACGAAGCCGCCTCCCGAGTCGCTGATGTCAACTTCTAAAAGTTCGCTCCCGGTTCCTTTCAGCTGCGTCGCCATTTCTCCATTAGCGGTGAACTAGCTCAAAGTAGCGGTGCGGGGATCTGACAGGTGAGGCGACATTTTTTAACTTCGCTGGAAAGTTTCCCTGGAGGAGCGCGCACTTCCCGGGTCAGTCCACTCCTCCTCACGGGGGTAGGTACGTGTCCGGCAGCTTTGAGTTTCCTTCCTCTATCCCGGACTCTGTTCCTCCGGCACCCCCCCTCCTCCCCTCCAGGATGGACCGACCCACCTTCATCAACTCCCCCAACTGCAACTTTCTGCAGGTGCAGCAGGTGTCGACCAATCAGGGACGAGCCCAAAATACATCCACCAATCAGCTTTCACCTGTCAGAAAAACGCGATTTAGAGGCGTGAATTCTTTGTGTACTTAGAATTACGAGTTATTTTAAGTAAATAAATAAAGCATAAATAAACATCCCTCTGTGGATATAGATTTTGAGAAACCTGTCATGTCGTTATAAAAATAAATAAAAATAAACTTTATTTAGCACTTTTTAAAAGCAGAGTTCACAAAGTACCTTGACAGCAAAACAAGAAAAGTAAATAAAAACCTGAACACATAAAAGCAGTAATATATAGCGATACAATAAATGACCAAGTAAAAGAAAAAGTAAAAAGATAACAACACAGTAAAAACACAACATCACATGAAAGCAGGCCTATAAGAATAATGGATTTTAAGAATGATGATTGTGAAGAAGACGTTTTATCAGCTATCTGTTATTTTAGATGTTGTATTATATAATTTGCTGTCTTTGAAACAGCCGTTTTAAAAATGCCACACAAATGAAGTTAAAATATAGTAAATGTTGATATAATGCGAAATCATATCAAGTTAACACTGTGGTTGGAGTTATTTATACCAAGTGTGCATGTGAATACATGACATGAGCAGGCAGGATTTATGACATGTACTGCTGCCGGCCACCAGGTGGTGCTCAAGATGATTTGGCGTCACTTCTTTATTACATTAATATGGGTTACAAGGGCAAGTTACTGTACCAGGTATCTGTACTTTGTCTGAGTAATCTAGGTTTACTGATTCCTTTTCCTTTAAAAATGTATATGAATACTCACCAGTGAAAACATCACTAGGATTATTTAATATTACATTTCTGCCAATGGATAATTCCACCTAAATCTCACACACTGGATCTTTAAAGATAGTTAATAGCAAAGGAAAACAAACATATTTAAACGATGAAAGAGACTTTGATCCATTTTACTTCTTAAAGACTATTTTTAAGTCAGAATCTTATTTTAGCAGCAGCATTCTGAGCTCGTTCCTGTTCCGGTTTTAACGGCACTTCCGCCGGTCCTTGAAGGCAGCATCCGTCCATCTTGACTTGGAAGTGGCGCATGCGCAGTCGTGCTTGTGTGACCTTCACAGGAGGAACCATGTTCGCCCGTAGCAGCGCGTTGATCTTCTCTCCACAATGGTAAATATTCTCCCATTTAAACCAGTTCCTCCACAGCAGCGTGCACCTCCACCTCCTCTCCGCCCACTCTGAGTCCGTGTGTGCCCGGAACCCGGACCGGGAACGCGGAGCTGGTTCTCTGAAGGACGCGCTAACGAGGCCGCAGGCTCCGGGGGCTGAAATGAATTGGAGCCGGAGCTAGCAGCTAATGCTAACGCAGCTGACATTGCACGTTGTGTGTTTTAAAGATGCGATCGAACACTTGACTCGTTCACGCGCGCGAGAGAAACGACTTTTAACACTCGTGTGAGTCGCAGCGGTGTCGTTAGCATCGATGCTAACTGTCACAGGCGTTTGGTGCGCAGAGCTAATTCAAGCTAGCTCCGCTGCAGCTCTAATCTGTAATCGTGGTTTTAATTCAGAGTTCGTGTCAACGTGGCGTCACACACGAGCTGCAGTGATACACAACTTTAATATTCATAACAACTAGGATGTTGTGTTGATACTTGAACCTGACTTAACTTTGTGTGTCCACAGTCTGCAGGTCAGGAACATGGCTACCCTGAAGGACAGTAAGTACTCAATGTGTACTTCTCACTAAATACAACAAAACAACACAGGACAACAACTCCCTGAATGCAGAGTTTAAACAGCAAACACACACATTATATATAAAGTTATAAACTGTTTATATATCTGCCAAATACCGTTGACCTGTAATCTCCTCTTCATTCAACACACACTTTGAACTATTCACTACACAATCAAACACACCAAACACAATGTAGTTCATTCAGAATTATTAATCATATTCAAGACATATTTTAAAGTTTCATTCCCACAGCTTCATGGATTAAGTCCAAAATTCACTGATTTTGTGTCTCTGACATTTGATGTTGTATAAGGTTATCAGATGAACTTGATCTGATTTGAAGATTAAATAATTTGAACTCTGTCAGACTGATTGATTTATGACGTCATCTGCTGTTATTCAATAAATCTAACGGTGTCCACGACATTAGAAACCTAACGCTAAGTGAAATCCTCTCTCCCCTCCAGTCACCATCAGGTTGAAGTCCATCAAGAACATCCAGAAAATCACCAAGTCCATGAAGATGGTGGCCGCCGCCAAGTACGCTCGTGCTGAGCGGCAGCTGAAGCCGGCACGCGTCTATGGCGGGGGGGCTCTGGGTACGTGACCCGGCCTCCATGTGACCTCTCTCTCTCTTTAAAGTGATTCTAGACCCTGAGCTAAGATTCCTCTGTTTCCTCTCTGACCTTCAGCTCTGTACGAGAAGGCCGAGATCAAGGCGCCGGAGGAGAAGGGCGCCAAGCACCTGATCGTCGGTGTGACCTCTGACCGTGGACTCTGCGGCGCCATCCACTCTGGCGTGGCCAAGTCCATCAAGGCCCAGATCGGTGAACTGACCGCCGCCGGCAAGGAGGTGATGGTGATCAATGTGGGCGACAAGCTGAGAGCCGTGCTGCACAGGTACGAGCCCCCCCGGACACACACGAGGCAGACCCAGAGTCAGTTTGTCAGCAGCAGGAGTTTGTGATGTTTATGTGACAAATTAAAACCTGACGACAAACAACAAGGTCTTTTCATCGATCACTGTTTATCTATCCAAACACGCTGAAGGACTAAAGTTGACCTTCTCTCTTCAGAACTCATTCCAAGCACATCCTCATGACCTGCAAGGAGGTCGGCCGCAAGCCCCCCAACTTCGGCGACGCCTCCTTCGTGGCCAATGAAATGATCAACTGTGGCTACGAGTTCGACCAGGGCACCATCGTCTTCAACAAATTCAGGTTCGAGACTCTTTTCTTTACTTGGATTCGTTTTATCCTCTTTTCCCAAGAGTTGAACTGAAAGTTGAACGTCCCGTCTCTCTGCTGCAGATCTGTCATCTCATACAAGACGGACCGCAAGCAGGTGTTTTCCAACGAGGCCGTGGCTAGCTCAGGTACTTGATGTGATTCAGTTTCTACTCACAGCCTCTTTTCTATCAGTCAGATGATTCACTCATTGTATCTGCTGCCTCCCAACAGAGAGCATGGGCATCTACGACGACATCGATGCTGACGTGCTGAGGAACTACCAGGAGTTTGCTCTGGTCAACATCCTGTTCTTGGCCATGAAGGAGTCGGCCACCGCCGAGCAGAGCGCCAGGATGACCGCCATGGACAGCGCCAGCAAGAACGCCTGTAAGACTTTAGTCGGCACATTTTAAAACAATAAAAAGAAATGACACGGTTGAGATTAGTTAAAGAAAGTTGATCAGTTGTGTAATAACTGGAAACGAATGGCATCATGTTAAATAGATTTAGATTTGCTGGAGTATAATCTCACCTGCTGCTGTAACGTCACAGCTCCTCCTCCATGATAAAACTCTCTCACCCGTCATTGATTGATTGATTGATGTCTCCTCCCTCCTTCCAGCTGAGATGATTGACAAGCTGACCCTCACCTTCAACCGCACCAGACAGGCCGTCATCACCAAGGAGCTCATTGAGATCATCTCTGGAGCTGCTGCTCTGTGAGTCTTTGTCCTCCATCTATCCTCTGTTTATTTCCACCCCTTCATTATATCCCTCCATCACTCTGTTAACCCTCTGACCTCTCAACCCTGCATGTCTTTTAATTTCCATCACATCCTCTCATGACTGATTCTGCTCTACTCAGGACTTGAGGCTTGTCTTTAAACAGGAGGTAACATTACATCAGTTTCCTGTAGAAGAGACAGGAGTGTGTTTGATAGACGTGTTTAAACTCAGAGTTTCCCTTTAGGTTCCAGTTTGTTGTTAGACTCTTAGTCAGTGTCTGAAAGTCTCTTAATGTTCTCTGCTCTAAACCTTTTGTCTTTCTCTTTGCAGATAAATGGGCGACTTCCTTGTTTCCTTTAACTATAGCCCTTCAAAGTACTTGGAACACGTGTGGTCAAGAGTCTCATGAACATTTGTGCTTCTATTTGTAAAATATATGGAGAAAAATAAACCTCTTACCCAGAGTTCTCGTTCTTTCCTCGGTCCCTGTATCTGTTTCCTCACCAATAAAAGCTCACGACTGAGATAAATCAATGTTGATGTTTGACTCTACAAAGGTTTTATTACATTAGGCTGATGTTTAGTAGAGTTACTCCTTAAGTTCTGAAAACACAAAGAAGATGAACAAAAGATTCCTTCAACTTTATAAAGCCAGTGTTTAATTTAACAGCTGATCTCAGATAATCTGGTTGTTTTCAGGGACACTTTGGTTCTGGCTTCATTCAGCAGCTGATGTAAATAAACCACATTAACTCAGATTTCTCTGAGCCGTTGCTCACATGAGCCAAAGATTCTGGTTCTGCACATTATATAACATTTATATTATCTTCACAACAATCTACAATAAGTCTGTAATATAAACAGACACTGTAAAACATCAACTGAGCAAAAATACTTCTGATGCGATAATCAGAGTGGCACAAGACAAATACTTTTACTTATGAATACAGAACTTTTAATATCAAGTGAAATTTTTTTTTAATTGAATATTTGAAGTTAAAGATCAGATCAGTTCTAACCAAAGGTTTCTTAATATTACCGGCAACAACTTCTTAGACAGTTTGTAGAATTAATGCAAAACAACAGGTGGATTATTCAGTGAGGGAAGCTTCAGGCAGGTTTTACTGTAAGTTATAAAAACAAACTGTTCAGAATACAAGAGACACACTGTTGATTTAACAAGAGATTAATTTTAGACAGTTTATAAAATAAAAATCCAAAAGATGAAGATTGGTATGTCTATAATCTGATAAACAGAAAAGATAATGTTGCTTTGAATGTTTCTTAAATTTCTAAATGATATCTTAGAGCTCACATGGTTGGATTGTAACAATATTTACATAATAATATTGATAATTATCTCTATTTGTAAAGCACTTAAAAACAAGGACAAAACAATGATATTAAATATAATATTACAGTGGAGGGAAGGTGGTTTGTTGTCTTTGTGACACATTGATGTCCTGCATATAGAATATTCATATACTGAGGTGCACAACTGGGGAAACAAAGGTAAAGATTATTTAAAACCTGCAGATGAGCATCAGTGGAGTTTTTGTTATTTGTAACTTCACATGAATCTACCTCAGTTTCCACTTCTCGTCTCTTCCTCCTGCACTTCCTGCAGCGTCCACCAGGTGGTGCTGTGCGATAAGAAATGATCAGTGAATCTTTCTGCAGGAGAGCAAGAGCCAGAGGAGACGAGAGTTTACTACATTCAGACATCACACCTTCCTCCATGATTTACTGTTTGATAGATGAATCATTTCTGTCAATATCTGATCTGAGTTCAGCCTTTTTCTTCTTCTGGTGGTTTCATGATAATCCGGCTGCACTTGATTCCTCTGGAAAATAAGTCACAGGGTGTTTCTAGTTTCCTTTCCATATAATTTCTGTGTCCGAAATATCGTCCTTCCTGTTTGTGCATACCTGAATCTGTGTGTGTCTTTGTGTATGTGTGTGTCTCTGTGTCTGTGTGTGTGTGTGTGTGTGCATGTCCTGCAGGCCTTGTTTGTCTATTGTATTTGTGCTTGTTATTGTTTACTCCTGAGGGGAGTGGGGAGCGATTGCATCTGAACACTGAAATTACAGCGATGCCAGACTCTGATAAACACAGTCAGAGAGCAGCAGGCTGAGCTACCCCCCCCCCCCCCCCCCCATCGCTGGTGAGGCCTGGTGATCCAGCGTCACGTGGACGAGGGTGAGGAAGAGGGTGAAGAAGAGGGTGAGGAAGAGGGTGAGGAAGAGGGTAAATTAGGGAGGTCTCGTTGATTCAGAGAAGCCGAGTCTCGTTCTTTTTTGTCTTTTGTGATATTTTCTACGTTAGTGCAAAGAGAACAGGAAGCAGGAAGTGCGTCACGGTGGAAATGTCCCAGTTTAGACTTTCAGTTTTTCCAGGTCCCAGGTGGAAGCTCGTCGAGGTCATGTGACACAAAGTCGAGGGACGTCTTCCTCGACCTCGTTGAGTCGTTTCAATCAACTCAGAATGTCGGTGGAATTGAGTCGAGCTTGACGTTTAAAAATGAATCTTTCAGGATAATTTTCCCATCGTCAGACGTGTAAGTTACTGGTTTTATTGGATATTTACTGATCATCTACCAGCTGTCTCCTCCATCTTGAAGTTGAGATATAAACAGAAACACAACAAGCGTCTTTCTGGATCAATAACCAGAGATCGATGTGTGTAACTGTAAAACTGACAGTAAAAAAAAAAAATCCCATCTTTGCTTCTTATTTAAGATATTTCCCTTTTTTTTTATATATCGACACAAAGATTTATTCCACATCATTTTAAACATAAACTACAGGATATATATATTCCACAATTTGAGAATGTATTTTTTCCTCTAAGCCGCTCACCAGACGTCTGAGGACAAAGCAGAGAGACGACTTGATTCTCGTATTCTCCTGTTGTTATTGTGCGTCCGGATGAAACTGTGCACGTGTGTGTCTGTGTTAATGTGAAGGTGATTTGACAGTTTGGCGCCATAATGAAAAGACTGAAACGTGAGCGGCGGGAGAAAGAAGAGATGAATTGTGTGTTTGTGTTAGGCTGTGTGTGAGTGTGAGAGTGTGTGTTTCTACATTAAGAGACGTATAAATGTGTGTGTGTGTGTGAATGAGTGAAGACATCTGAACATTGTGTTCGAGGGAGGGGGGGGGGGGGGCTCGCCCTCGCCGCCGCCGCCGCTCTGTATTAGCTTCACCTCGTTATCGTTATCGTCGTCCTCCATTGTGGCTCGACGGGCGGGAAATGATTAGAGGAGCCGGCGACAATGGAGGCAGAGATTTGTGCGTTTGCCCCGGGCAGCGGCGCCGTCAGGTACCGGCAGCATGACACTCAAACACAAGAGACCGGGGGGGCGCCGCCGCACAAAAGAGCCGCTCGCTCTCTTTAAAACACTCATGTCTTCTTCAGTCGGGGGAGCCAATCCACTGCCGCCCTGCACCCCCCCCCCTCTCAGGTGATCACAGGACGAGAGGAAGAGAGCTTTGTAATGACGGGAGACTTCCCACCCCCCCTCCCTCCTCCCTTCTTCCTCTTCTACTTCCTATTCTTCTTCTTCTTCACTCTTTAACTTCCCTCCTTTTCTGACCAGAGGGAAAGTGGGGGGAAGTAGTGATGAAGACAGGAAGCGAGGCCGAGGCTGTTTCCCGTTGAGACATCTGTGCATGTGAGTGACACTGACTCTTCCTCATCTTCTTCCTCTTCCTCTTCTTCTTCTACTTCTTCCCTCAGCTCCCTTCTTTTTCTGATGTGAGGAAAAGAAGGGGGAGATAGGGATGAAGAACGGAAGCGAGGCCGAAGCTGTTTCCCATTGAGACATCTGTGCATGTGAGTGACTCTGATTCTTCCTCTTCCTTTTCCACCTCTTCCTCTTCCTCATTTTCTTCTCCTTCTTCCCTCAACTCCCTTCTTTTTATGACCAGAAAAAGATTAAAGGGCGGGAAGAGAGGGATGAAGGAGAAAATACAGGAAGCGAGGCCGAGGCGTCACTGACTCTTCCTCTTCCTCCTCTGTCCGTCCATCCCCCTTTCATGGTGATCGCAGAATGAAGGATGAGAGCTTTGAAAGGATGGAGACTTCCTACTTCTCCTTTCTTCTTCTTCTCCTCCTCCCTTCTTTTTCTGACTACTGCAGAAACAGGGAGATGTGGACGAAGGAGACAGGAAGTGAGGCCGAGGCTGTTTCCCACGGCGGCATTTGTGAATGTGAGCGACACCGACTCTGATGTAGTAACGCTGGGGTATTATCTCATTCAACAACCCCCCCCCCCCCTCCTCCTCTTATCTCAGTGCGTTCTCCTCCCTCTCTCCCCCACCCCCCCCCCAGCCTTACACAAAGCTATCTGCTCTGTGGACTTTTCTGACTATTTATGTCGGACAAGGTCAGGATCGTTTAAACCGCTCTGCCTCTCTCAGCCGCTGCAGATGAGATAGCGCGGGAGGAGGAGGAGGAGGAGGAGGAGGGGGAGGAGGGAGAAACGATCGATTCCCGCCGCCACGCAGATTTATTCCCCTCCTCCTCCTCCTCCCTCTCATTTCGCCCCGGTGGCGTTTTCAAGCCGAGCCATTGGAGAGGGTCACCGCCACCGAGGCTCATCAGTCTCTTTAACATCCCGGCACTTTAAAATACAGTAGCAGGCCTTAAACTGGCCACTTTCCTCCCGCTCCCAATGAGAGGCGTCCTCGCATCAATCTGCCCGACCCGGCTCTTCTCTGAGGGGGGGGGGGGGTGAATAGTGAGGCCTGTTGAGGAGAGGCTGAGGGATTTAGACCGGGGACGTGGCGGTGGTATCATTCACGGTGGCGTTTTACAAATGAAGTGGGGCACTAACTCAGGCTGAAGGCTTGATTGTGGGGGGGGGGGGGGGCAGGGAGCGGCTCTTGCACATGCAATCCTCAATGCACACCTCGAACTCTAGAGGAGCCACACCCACTTGCTCCTTCTACCTGGAAGCTCTGACGACACAAATATCTGCAGCCTAATCCGGACGATGTCTGGGGCTGATTCCAGAGTAAATATGTGAAAATGGCCAAAGTTTGGTCCTTGTCCAATCTGCTAACATGGAGGAGGTGGAGTTTGTGACCTATACTGCAGCCAGCCACCAGGGGGGCCATTGAGACTCTTTTGGCTTCACTTTTGGGGGCTGTCATGTCGTCCATCTTTATTTACACTCTGTGATAGAATGTAAATCTGTGTGTTTTGAATCATTAACAGTCAGTGTGTCGTTGTAATGGTTTGAACAATTGTTGTGTTTGTGGGAGCTTACTTACACATGTTGTGTGTGTGTGTGTGTGTGTGTGTGTGTGTGTGTGTGTGTGTGTGTTTGTGTGTGTGTGTGTGATCCCCTGCCACTCATGTCTTGGGTTACTGTGTTTCTGGCTGTATGATAGATGGCTCAGCCCAACCTCAGAGCCCCCAGTCTGAGCCGCCGGATAACCTGTCACTGCCAGTTTCCGCCAACTCAATGTGTGTGTGTGTGTGTGTGTGTGTGTGTGTGTGTGCCTTGCCAGTTCCGACCCCCCACTGCAACAGGATAGGTGGGTAAGGATGGCCTGGCAGTGTGTGTGTGTGTGTGGTGTGAACCTCGAGGTCCGTGTCCTGCTGTGTGTGGCGGCCCCAGCCCTTTCCTGTCCAGACCACACGTCTAACCAAAACCCAATGTGTGTGTGTTTGTGTGTGTCTGTGTGTGTGTGTGTGTAGCAGAGTGTGTAGAGAGAGTGAGAGCAGCTCAGTCTGTTTATATATATTTATATATTTTTTTTAAATCTACAAATTACAATCTGATTTAATATTAAATCCATAAAATATCAAAAGTCACCAATAAATCCTCACAGGTTAAAAACTGTTTGGTTTCTTCTTCTGATAAATTGATTCACAAAATTTCCATCATGGTTCCTCAGGACAGACAGTTACTAAATTATTAGTTTTATCCAGAAATAGTTAAAAATACAAATATATTAATATAATTATTGTATTTTAGATGCTGGAGGCAGTGAGGAAAAGTTTGAGACATTTTTAAAAGCTTCTTCAAAAACGTTCGAGAAAAGGAAATGTTTTTCTTAAATAAGTGATATTAATAATGTAATTGATTTGATCTGTCCATCAACCTTTACCATCTTTGAAAGACATGTCAGATTATTAATCTAATCTTTTATTAATCAACTCTTACACTGTGTCATCCAGACTCAAGGCTAAAGGAGCATTTCAGAGAACTTCTTGGTCATTGATGAACTTTCAGTTTCAGCTTTTAGGCCGGAAAGGGATGAATTTTCAAAAAGCTCACGTGATCTGATCGAAAGCTCCAAACAGCTTCTCAAAGGCTTCTTGCAGTGTTTTGTGTATTTCTCCGAGGTAAAGAATAAACTTACATTTGATTGTTTGCAGTGATGTGGTGTGAACATCAGCACAGATGTGACTGGGTCTCAGTAAATCAAGATGGAACACAAAGAAAATTACATATTTAATGTCCTCCTGAGAGAAATGTTTAATTTGAGAGTGAATATCTTAAATGAAATCAGGCAGATGGAATGAAAACCTCCACATCCCAACATCTGGACCTGATCTGAGCCACATGTGAATCCAATAAACTGAAGCAGAGCAAAGTCAGAGAGGTTGAGGTGTCATCACAAATTGGTATTAATCTGAACTAATAATCGAGTATCAATCAGTTGATTTGTTCCTTTTCCCCTGAAAGGTTTGTCTCCTTGTCTCCTTGTCTCCTTGTCTCCTCGTCTCCTTCTCTTCTTCTTCCCCCGGCTCTTCTTCTTCCTCCTATTTTCTTTCCTCGCTTCGACTTCCCCGTACAATTCTTCTTAAAACACGATTCGGAGATTTCCTCGGCGATAGCAGACAAACCAACGGCACCTCGAGGAGAAGGGAAAATAAGTAGTCAAATCCCCCCCCCCCACTCCCCTCTTCCTCCTCCTCCTCCTCCTCCTCGTCTTCTTCGTCCTCCCTGTTCTCCACAGCTGCCAGCAGACAGTGTGTTTCTCAGTGTAGTGGAGATTATAGCCGGGAATGACAAGCACGCCGTCTGATACCATATCCGCTCTGAATTACAGATCAGCCCTTTTTAAATGATATTTTAAATACTTGCTGCAGGCTGCGAGTTTTCACAGGGTCTTATTTCATTGTTATTATACTAGTACCATATTTTTGTTAGAAAATCAGTGTTGGCGCTTATTTAAATGAGGGAGAGTGGAAGCCGATATACACTCCAGTGTGTTATTTTACTGTGCCACTTTGGAAAATCCCTCAGTACCCCCCCCCCCCCCCCCTTCCACTCCTCACACACACACACACACACACACACACAAAAACCCCTTCTCCTTTTTGACTGTGTTCTCGTTGGGAATTAAAAGGGAGCTCTGTGAAAAGGACAAAAGAGAAAGGACAAATTGTAATTAGTTTGATTTCTGTGTGTGTGCTTGGCTGTGAGGTTGGTGCAGCCCATTAAGGGTTAGATTCCCACACAGAAAGACGAAGGAGGCTTTGATTACCTCTCTCATGTGGCTGGGTGGTTTGAGGAGGAGGGGGGGGGGGGGGTGTTTGCTCAAAAACGGGGATTTGACTCGGATTCTTTCCCCGTCGCTCATTTTGATCACTGAATGTGGACGAGTGAAACACGTCCCTTTTTTTAGTTTTTTGTTTATCCCACCCCCTCCTGCTAATGGAGAAGCCAGGCAGGTCAGGACGTGGGTGCAGTACACGTGGCTGCATGCTGGGTGGCGCTGTTGCCCCAGCGAAGCTCCCGCCTTTCGGATAAAAGGTCCCCGGGTTTCAGTCGGAGGCTCTGAGCTCTTTGTGCTTTGGCGTTTCATGATGGGATTCTCTGGAGAGCAGAGGATGGAGAACGACACTCCTTCCCCCTCTAACCCTCGCTCACTCTCTCTTTCTCTCTTTCTCTCTCGCTCCCTCGCTCCCCCCCTCTCTCCCTCTCTCCCTCTGCTGGAATACACCCCAACCTTGACATATTGAGAATGAAAACGACGGTTCCACATCCCATGCTCGCTTGTTGACAGCGTTAACACTCTTTTCATGTGTGTTTTGATAGCTGAAAATGAACCATATTAGAGTGTGTGTGTGTGTGTGTGTGTGTGTGTCTGTCAGGCCATGCATTTCCTCCCGTGTGTGTGCTCAGGTCCACGTAACGCCATATTTTAGTCGGAAAATCATTTCCCTCTGCTCCCACGCGTTACGTTCACGTGCACACGCTCACGTGCACTAATTGTGCTCCGTGTTTGTTTGCAGGCTCTGAGAGAGAAGAATGTAAAATGGACCCGGGGGACGGAACATTCAGCCACTGGGGCTAAACTAACAGTTTTAAACCCTGACTCGCCCTCCTGGTGTCTCGCCCCCTGAAGACGCCCTCGTCTCACCCGCCTGTCTGATGTCTCACCGGTGAAGCATTGATGGAAACGCATACGTGGTGGTAAGGTTGGAACTACGGCAGCTGAGAAGGTCAATCCTGGCGTTGTGGAAGAAATCTCGTGGGGGGGGATGAAAGAGGTTAAACGTGTGTTTAATACTTCAAAAGACGCCTGATGTCTCTGACTCTGCTGTATGGAAGGGCGGCCTCTTTTTTAATATGGCGGGGTTTATATACACAAGGCTGCTGATTGGACGACACCGCAGACACGCCCACCTAACGAGAGAAAAAGAACCTTGAACCCCATTTTGTTTTTAACACAACTGCTGTAATACACATGTACTGTCCACTGTATTAAATCCAGGTTGAATTCTTCTCTCAGACAAATAGTGTGTGAGTGTTGTGTGTTGTGTGTTGTGTGTTGTGCGTTGTCAGACATTAATAAGAACGTGGATCCACTCAGTTTGCAGCAGATCTGTTTGAAGTGTGTGTGAATCCACTGAGTAACTTCATGTTCAACTATAACCTCGGGCTCCCGCTCAGTTCTGCTCTAATGACGCTCACTTCCCCCTTATTCATCTGTGTGTGTGTTTATTTGTGAGTCTGTGTTGTGTGGTTGTGTGTTTTCTCCTCAGTATTTACGTCGTAATGAAAGCCGTGGCCCCTGTGTAACCTTGTGTGAGTCTTCAGACAGAACATTCATATCCAGTGTGTGTGTGGACACAAAGCTTTCACAGACAATTATGCTGCGTTTAGTCGACGCTTCATTTGTTGCAGCGTCAGTCTCATCATCACGGATCGAGTGTGTGTGTGTGTGTGTGTGCGTGTGTGTGTGTGTGTGTGTGTGATAAGAAGATGTTCAACCATTTTGGGTCGAGGCTACACACTGAGAACCTGTAAACCTAAACTTCGGCCACTAGGGGTCTTTCAATCGAAACGATAACAACAGACCTGGTTCGATGACGTCGTGAAGCAGCAAAGGATCATGGGAGTTTCCACTCAGTGTCGTGAGAATCCGATCTGTAGCTTTTTTGCGTTATCCTGCTCACAAACAAACAAACACACAAAAGGACAGGGGTGAAATGTCGCCTCCTATAGTTGGAGGTGGAGATTGAACCAATTTGATCCTGATGTTGTGAAAGTGTCGACAACTCATCATTTCCAACTAATATCTCACATTCAACACAAGAGTGTGACGCAAATAACACAGAAAACACACTATTGCATCAAACAAGGCCTCTCCTCCTTCACCTCCTCATCACACCATCTCAATTTCCTCTCCTCCGTCAGCTCCTCCCACCTCCGGCTCCGAGTCTCCTTTCCTTTCCTTTCCTTTCTCCGCCTCCTCTTTCCTCAAGCAGATAACTGATGACCCCCCACAACACGCATGAAGCGTTACACAAAACACACACAAGCAGGAGAACGATTAGAAGCCAGATGTTTACAGACACTCGGGTTGAACCGGCACATGAACAGTTCTGAAGCTGTGGAATCGCCTCGAGGCCGGAAGATGAAAAAACCATTAAATCTGACATTTCCACTTTCTTTCTACGTATTGTCACAGATGGTGAAAAATAAAACCTTATCTTAAAGATAAGATACAACTTTATTGATCATTGTCACAGCAGCAGTGAGTCAGAGTGAGGTTGACAAGAGAATAAAATACAAAATATGTACATGAAATATATATAAATGTAGATTAGAATGTTTATATGTAGACAAGCAGATATGGTATACAAAACATAACGAGTATAAAATGCTATGTATATGTATATAAATGGGTAAATAGTTTTTCCAGTAAAATAAATATTTTAACACGATACAACATTTAAAATCGTTTCCCTCTTCCTCATCGTTGAGGAAGAAGAAGAGAAATCTTTCCTTGTTTCTGGGAAACTGAGCCAATTATAGAATGAAAGCTAATGAGTGGTCTCATTTCCTCGTGCACACGCACGTGCACGCTCCGGCCCTGCAGACGCTCTAATAAGGTAAATATTCAGAGGCCGCCGGTTCCCACACTCGTTCACCTGTTCCCACCGTGAGTGAAGTCCAAATGAAACAGAGATATTCATGGCCCCCTCTCCCTGAGCATAAAGACCTGGACCTCCTGCCCCGGCCATTCAATTAGCCACAGTGGCCAGTGTGTGTGTCTGTGTGTGTGTGTGTGTGTGAGTGCAAACTATTGCCCTGTCTGAGCAGCCAACCTCAACTAAGGGCCAGGCTCAAACAGCAGCTTAAAGCGAACCAGGTCATAGCTGATGGTGTGAGAACTGAGGCTGCGGGACAATTTAGTGTGTGTCTGTGTGTGTCTGTGTGTGTGTGTGTGTGAGTGTGTGTGTGTAACCTGCCAGTATTTATGCAGGTGTGTTGCCAAAAACAAACCCGGCTACCTGTCACTTTTCCCATGATGTCACTCACAGGTTGCAAATGTGTCAGATTTGCAGGAAGAGCTGAGTGTATTTTTCAGGTTAAGTTTATTTTCATCCGTGTGTGTGTGTGTGTGTGTGTGTTGTGCGTACGTGCCGGGCTCTGCAGATGGAGCCTCGTCTTTCAGCAGCTTGTGTGTGTGTGTGTGTGTGTGTGTCTGTGTGTGTTTTCAGAGTGCGTCAGGCTACACTGAACCTCTGCTGTAGTGGTTGAGCAATCAAAGCCTGATTCTGTCGAACGCTGACACACAAAGACAAGTTGTGACTCTCACAGGGTTGAAAGTGCGTTTGTTGGGAGTGAGAGTTTCACAGGAAACATCAATGAATATCTATTTAGTTTTGGGTTACGTTTATTATTTGGTACAAATATCACAGTTTCTGGTTAAAGCCTGTTATGGATCCTGGTTAAGAAACAAACTCATCTACTCTTTGTTCTGCACAGATAAAATAAACCAGATATAATTTAATGATTATTGAACTTTGGGAATTCCCCAATTGGTGAAAGTGTAAATAATAATATTAGTTTTTTAAGTTGTGCTTCAGATTAATCAGCTGAGAGAACCCGGAATGAATGAACATAGCATCTCTATCACCACCTGGTGGTTGGCTGAAGTATTGGTATTCGACGTGGACCAAAAATTGAACGAATTAGGATTCTGTCATAATTTACAGAACAGATTCTACACAGACTTTAATTTCCTCAAGTGTTTAACATATTTTGGTGATAATCAGACTTTTGGTTATAGTTTGTAAACATTATTTTTAACTTGTGTGTAAGGAATAAAGTTTTGTGTCATTTTCTGTCGACAGCGTTTCACTTCCCATCACCCGTCGCTAACTGACCCGAATCTTTTCCAATTAACTCCCAAGAGGCTGAAGATGTAAACTTCATCACCTCTCACGTATAAGACCCGACAGACACCGGTCGTTCAAGCAGCAAATAAAATATACTTTTGTCTCTAGTTTGAATCACTAACAATTTTAAAATCACACTTTGACTTCCCCGCCCCGATGGAAGTGAATCCACCCTCCTCTTCGTCACCGGCAGCCATTCCCCACCACCGGGGGCCGTATAGTGTGTGTTTCTATAGTCTGCCATTCCCGAAGTTGGCGGAGTGTGAAGACGTATAATTGCTTCATGAAACCTAACTAGGTGATATGAATAATCTGTCAGTGGAGGAGGCGACCCGGCCTCCATGCCAATCACCGACGTGTCCCGGAGCAGCGGAGCGTGGCCGGAACCATACCTGTCCATCCGGAAAAAAACATATCTGTCCCTCAACTTCCCCTTCCCCCCCCCCCCCCAACGAGCTGCTATCAGACCAAAGGGCTGTGTGTGTGTGTCTGTGTGTGTGTGTGTGTGTGTGTGTGTGTGTGTGTGAAGACGTTTTCTGTCCCAGGAGCAGAAGTCCTCTATCAACCGAATCCCAGAAAACTGACTCGTTCTGAAAAAGTTAAACTTCCGCGGCCGTCAAAACGCATCGTTCGTATATGAGACAAAGCAACAAGGAGGAATATGCAGAAAATCTTTGTTAAATATATTCGATGGTATTAATAATTGTTTATTTATTATGTAAAATAACGCAGTTGAGGTTAATTGGCTTGAACGTAACACAACCTTTGCTACAGCTGCAAAGATTAATATCAGGATCATCTTTCTGCAATACGGCTGTTAATTGTGTGTTGAAGTTAAATCCAGAGCCAGTTTAAATTATTAAAACTATAAAAACTATATATCTGAGCCTGTGTTTCAAATCATGATGTGTTTATGAATCCAGTGTTTTCACTTTGTCGTGCCGAGATTCTAAATGTTGCTGCCGGTTGAACCTCCTGCACATTTTGACCATCATCCTCAGAGTGAATAATTTCTAAATCTTCAAATCACACGTGAATCTGTAAATTGAATGATTAAAGTGAAAAATACACAATAATAAAAAAAATACACAAAACATTCTGTTCCTCCTGTTGTGCTTTAACAGAAAACTGGATTTCAGCTGCAGACTTGAAGTCGTTTGCAGCAGAAAAATAAAATGATACAACAATTGTACCTTCATGCGTCCTTGTGACCCCCCCCCCCCCCCCCCACACCCCATGTCAACCACCACCCGCCATACCCCCCCCCCCCACCTGAACCACCTCCCCCCCGAATCCCCTCCACCCAACATATAACCACCAAGTCACTCGGCCGGTCTCTGCGATGTTATCACGTCTTTTTCATTTACAATGCTGAACTGGCCTCCGTGTGTCATTACTGAACACACACACACACACACACACACACACACACACATACACATACGCACACACACACACACACACACACGGACGGACGCCCACTTCGCATATACACACATCCACATCCGTACATTTGCTTTTCTGTCCGCGGTGGATGTGTGTAGCGTTTGCCTCGTAGCTTGTGTGTATTTATCTGTGGAAACGTGTGTATACCTTGTGGTGTGTACACGTGTATTCAGACGCGTGTGCTTTTGTGGCATTGTGTGTATGAATGTGTGCGACAGTGTGTGTAGATACAGTACATAGCGTGTTTGTTTTATCAGAGATCTTTAAGCTGGGTCATGTGTTGTTGCTTCGCATTTCATCATCCTGCGCTCTTATCTGCTGTTTTCATACACAACTGCGGTAATACTGTTATAACACACACACACACACACACACACACAGACACACACATAATATACTAGACTCCCACCACATAACGGTAAGCTGGTGGAGATAGTTTGTAGGAGGGAGAATGAAGGAGTAGAGGAGAGGGGAGGAAAGCTTTGAGCGAGGGATAAGAAGGTGGAGGGAAGCAGCTTCTTTTCTAGCGTCGCTGCCGTCGCGCTTGTTGTTGTTCTCGTTGTTGTTGGCGTCTGATGTGACCAGACAGAGAGGCTGGAACCTGTCAGCGACGTGAGGAATGAAGTCTCTCCGATCGCTGCCGCAGATTAATCTGTCCTCGGACACACACAGTTCTCACTGCACGCTCCACATGCCGCTGTTTTGTCTGCGGAGGCTTCAAATATGAAGGGTTGTGTGCGTGTGTGTGTCTGTGTGTGTGTGGGTGTGTGTGTGCTCGGGCCTCAGGGTGACTGCTGGGTCACAAACGACTGATGTTCATCCTGATGTGGTTTCAATCTGACAGCGGCTCCTATTCTCTGGTGTCTTTTAAACCGACGTTCCTTCCTAGAGAGGAAAACTGAAGTGATGCTCCAACGACAGCAGAGACGGATCCAGAGTCTGACCTGTGATGTGGTGACACACATTTCCCATGATGCCTTTCCTGCCGATATTCGATCTGAACCAACTGTACTTCTGTCTGAATCGGTGACTGTTAAATGACGAGTCTCGAGCTAAATCATTCTGGGGTCAGAGTCTGTGTAGTTGTGACCGTGAAGCGAAACCAGAAACCATCTTTAAGAAACATGTCCCATCTGCTAACATGGAGGAGGAGACGCAGTCAGCCACCAGGGGGCGATCAGCCTTAAAGAGACAGGAGCTAAAAACCAAGTGTTTGGGACAGAGGCTGAAAAGAGGAGCTGCAGCAAAGGACAGTTAAACATTTTCTCTAAATATAAAGAATCAACCTGAATATGAGCAGAAAAAATCCTCTTTAATAATATG